>NC_085139.1:151975030-152105030 GCF_024139115.2 Armigeres subalbatus
TTTTCAAAATTCCCTTGTCACTTAGGACATCCAATTATTGCACATACGGCATCAAATATCGATCTGTCCTTATCGCTTCCAAAATATTCGTCCACTTAGCATTAATCAGCACTGCCACCCCACTGGCCAACAGCAGCCGAATAGCGCAGGCCAGGAAATTAGCTAATTACGACACTGTGCATCTAACGGACCAGATGCCCGTAAGCAAGCATACCGAACAGCCAGGATTCAAGCTTTTCCTGCTTTCCGAAATAAAAAGGCCAGGCAAATTGAGTTTTTACACAAACTTTCCACTCATAACGAGAGTTTGCTCTCGTTCACCTGCGCAACCTGGAACCGGCTTCGTTAGGCTAAATGTGCGATTCCACAAAGAGCGTCATCGTCAGCAGAAAAATTCCACCGCAATTTTCATAATCCGGTTCCAGGAGTTGGACTCAAGCGAGGTGGTAGAGTAACATTGTTTAACGAGTACGGTTTCTATTCCCCGATGCATTCTGATAAAAAGCTGTAACGCTATATGCACAGATAGTACGGGGTTATCGCGGGCGGTGTTCCGGTTCTGATATCATGAATAGGCGTCCATCACTTTCCCAGAAGAGCTGTGGTTGAGTGTGTAACCTTTCGATTATGGGAGTGCGATTAATATTTAAATATATAGGTATTGATCAAAAACATGTGTATATTTTATTGTATTCAATGTGATGAGTAAAAAGCAATCGCAACATACGTATTATTTGAATGAAAATTCACCTCCTGTATTCAACAGCATCACTATCAATACTACTTTCTACGTAAAAAGTTACTGGCTATTTATGCTTAAGCAAGCGACAGAGGAAAGCTGAAATAAAAAGATGACAATTATTCACGTTTCTTTGATGAAATTACTGCCTGAAAATGCTAGGTAAAAATTGTTTAGATTTTGGACAGTCTCACGTGTTGAATAAAACAAATCATGATACTGTTCCTATCGTCCCATTGAAATGTAAATATTTATCAAATTGTGATAGAAAGAGATGCAGCAGCAATTCACAAAATCTGTATACATAAAATGAATTTCTGTCTGTCTGAACCTTCTAGACTCGGAAACCACGAACCGATCGGGTGACAATTTGTATGAAGAGTTTTTGGGGCCGGGGAAGGTTCTCAAGATGGCTCGAGACCTCGAGGAGCTTACACAAATGAAACACAAATTCTTCAGAATCAGAAATCTAATCAGAGAATAAATCAATTTAAGGCGAAAAAGAAGTTCGTCGGGTCTGCTAGTAAAATAGACAAACAAATTAAATTCCATTTCGATGCTTGTTTTGATGGCTGAAAGTACTTAGAAGTTACGTGAGAACTACGAATATATTAATTACGTAACGCAAAACTGGTCTTCCATAGTAGTATCCTATCCTTCTCCACTGTCGATGCTGACAAACGTTTAAAGTTCGTGGCTCATCTTCAAATGCAAACAGCCATCATGTATGTATTTTTATTTATATCAGACTAAGGCCGGAGATGTGCCTGCAATAAAGACTTCTCCATTCGCTCCCATGGCTCACTCGCCAACACGCAGTCTCGGAGGGTCCGCAAGTCGTCCTCCACCTGATCGATCCACCTTGCCCGCTGCTGCACCTCGCCTTCTGTTCCGTCGGATCGTTGTCGAGAACCATTTCACCCGGTTACTGTCCGACATTCTGGCTATGCCCGGCCCACGCAGTCGTCCGATTTTCGCGGTGTGAACGATGGATGGTTCTTCCAACAGTGATGAACCTGTGGTCTATCTGCCTCCTCCACGTACGTCCGCCATCTGCACCCACCATAGATGGTACGCAACACTTTCCTTTCTAAACTCCAGTGGCGCTGGTCCTCCACACATCGTCCAGTCTCGTGTCCGTAGAGAACTACCGGTCTTATAAGCGTTTTGTAGATGTCAGTTTGGTACGGCGGCGAACTCTATTCGATCGAGGTCTTGCGGAGTCAGACGTACGATTTCCAGCCATAGTCTCCGAATTTCTGCTGGTATGTTATCGGCGTCACCAGTGAGCCCAAGTACAGAATTTCTTCCAACTACTCGATTTCGTCACCACGATGAAACTCGTGGTGGGCTACATTGCTCTCCTTGACCTCTTCACATCGTAATTCTGCTTCGACGTGTTGATGACTAGTCCATCCGTTAGCTTCTTCAGTCTGATGTACTTCCTCCATCTCCAAAGTTACGTGCCATATATCAATGTCGTCGGCGAAACCAAATAACTGACGGATTTGTGAAATCGTACCACTCGTGTCAATCCCTGCCCTTCGTATTATCCCTCCAAAGCGATGTTGAATAGACACGAAAGACACCACCTTGCGTAACCCTCTACGGGTTTCGAAGGGACTGAGAATGCCCTGAAACTCGAACTACGCACATCACCGATCCATCGTCGCCTTGATCAACCGTATCAGTTTATCCGGAAACCGTTTCGTGCATTACGTCATAGCTGGTCCGATCGATTGTATCATATGCGGCTTTGAAGTCGATAAAGATATGGGGCCGTTTATTGCGGCATTTCTGCAAACTCTGACGTATGGCGAACACCTGGTCTGTGGTGAGCGTTCACCATAAATCCGCCTGGTACTGCCCCACGAACTCTCTGCAATTGGTGTTAGTCGCGCTGCATGGGAGAGTACCTTGTAGGCGGCGTTCAGAATGTGATTGCGCGGTAGTGTTGCTAATCCAGCTTATCGCCCTTTTGTAGATGGGAACACGACACCTTCCATCCACTCCTGCAGAACCTCATCCTCCCAAACTTGGCACTCAATGCAGCGCTCTAGTCAGTGCTTCACCACCGTGTTTAAACAGCTCTCCTGTAGTTGGTCAACCCAGGGCTTTGTTGTTTTCAGCCGGCCGATTCCTCCTGATTTCCTGGAGATCGGAGCCGGAAGTGCGTCCTGTCGCGTGCTCCTAGGTTCATACCATACCGCCACCGTTGTCTGCCATATCGCTCCAGGTGTTCTTCGTAGTACTGCCGCCACCTTTGGATCACCTCACGCTCGTTGTAAGAAGGTCTTCCGTTTATGTCCTTACACATATCGGGCTGTGGCACGGGCTTACGTGAACGGTTCAACTTCTCATAGAACTTTCGTGCGTTATTAGCGCGGTACGTTCCTCGCTGGCGCTGTTCCTCCGGAAAATCGAGTTTGTCTGTTCCGCGCCCGTTTGTATCGTGCCTCGTTCGCCTCGGCGGTGTTGCAGCACCTGCCCATGCTGCATTCTCTCTCCTCAACTAACTGCTCACATTCGCCGTCATACAGTCGTTTCTCTGATCCGGAGCCACCGTGCCTAGTGCAGCGGTTGCGTGGTTCCAATGGCGGATCGAATATCTCTCAGCCATCTTCAAGAGATGCTGCGCCTGTGCTCTTCCGTTGGGAGTTACCCAGCTGCTGCGTAGTCTTGGGCAGTCTACCGTCTTGTGAGCCGCCAATGTTTTGCGGCGGACGACTCCGACGCTGTTGATCACCGTCGAGTTTTGAGCGCAGACATACTGCAACGAGGTAGTGGTCGGATTCAATATTCGCACTGCGGTGGCGTCGCGTGATGTCGAGAAGAATTTACCGTCGATTAGAACGTGGTCGATTTCGGTTCTTGATTGGTGATTTATTTCGTCATACCTTTTCGGGGAAAGTGTTCGTCTACCATTCCGCGGAGGCTGCAAAGTTTATGCATCGTTCCGTTGTCGTTCGATACGGTATGGGACTATCCGGTCCGATGACCGGTCTATACATTTCCTCTTCTACCTGAGCGTTCATGTCACCGATGACGATTTTGACGTCCCGCAGTGGGCATCCATCGTATGTCTACCCAGCTGCGCAACGCTTCTTTCTCGTCGTCGATCTCCCTTCGTGGGCAGTGCACGTTGATGATGCATAGTTGAAGAAACGGCCTTTTATCCTAGCTTGCACATCCTTGCGTTGATCGGCTGCCACCCAATCACCCGTTGCGCATCTTTCCCAGCACCATGAAGCCGGTTCCCAGCTCGTTGTGGTGCCACAGCTTTGAGAAGTAGCCGCTCGATGCCCGCTTTTCACACTTTCTGTCCTGTCCAGTGGATTTCCTGCAGCGCTACATCGAAGTTGGGGATGTAATTCTCGTAGATTATCCTGTCGCAACCTGCGAAGCAGCGACTTGCAGTTCCATGTTCAAGCTTCACAATCCGCTGCGTAGTCGTTGCCGATTGATTGAGTCGATTATCTTCTGTCGTTCGTAATGTGTTTTTAAAGGCGGCTTATTGGGCCTGCAAACCTCCTGTCTCGTCGGAAGGCGTCGTGTGGGCTGTTTAGCGTCCCACTAACACCAGGGCTTGTGCGCTTTGAGCGGCACACGGTCGCTTCGGAGCCTACTTGCGGAATACATGCAGCTTTTATAGAGGTTTATCAGGGCCCACTGTCAAACCACCGCATCCTAGGCAGGCGCACAACTCGCAGATGGCCTGGGAGGATCGTCAAGCCTTGGACATAGTCCCTGCTGCTCCACTTCCGTGGCAAACGGCGCTGAATATGATTCTGTTCAAATATTGTCCTATGTTCATATTAACTACGAGACGTGGATGGAAGCTTTAAGGTTGGTTCTAAGAGCCTTTTTGTATCTTCAATTGTGCGTAAGCTGCCGTCGCAAAATCCATTTTTTTGTTTCACGTTGCTACCGGATTCACCATAGAAGTCAAAATATTAAAAAGGTAATATTGCAATTGTTCTCTGTAAAATTCGAATAATTTCCTCGAGAAAGTTCCAACAATTGGCAATTGAAATTCCCATGAACTTTTGAGAAACTCCATCATCGTAGAGGAAATCCTGAAATATTTCCAAATCCTTTTCAAAACAAAATTTCCCGCAGAGAATCTAAAGCACCTTCTGAGGAAATTATGGATAATAAAATTCTCAGAAAATCGAAGAATTCTGCCGAAGAAATTCCAAACATTCCAGCAAGAAATTATAACAATAAAATGTAGATTAACGACGATCAATTTTTCCTGAAAAGGCAATGTCGAAACATCGCAAGAGTAAAACGCTTATCATTTAATGGTTTTATTAGACTGAGATCGCCGAAATCTCTACATAAAACTATTTCAGTTTTCAACAACACTCTTAAAGAAAATCAAGAATTTCCATATGAAAATATGGAGAATTTCGAGGAAAAACCGAACATCCTGAGTAAATTCGCAGAGTTTCAGAGGAAACTGATACTCGAGAAAACTGGAGAATGAAACTGAGAATTTCGAGGAAAATCCGAGAATCGCGAAAATCCGGAGAATTTCCTATAAAACCGACACCGAGGACAACCCGGAGAATTTCCCAAGGAAAATCTTTTGAGAATTTCGGAGGAAAACTGTAGAATTTCCTTGAGGAAAATCCGGAGAATTTCTGAGGAAAAATCCGGAATTTCAGGAAAATCCGGAGAATTCTCCCGGAGGAAAATCCGAGCATTTCCTGAGGAAAATCCGGAGGATTTCGAAAAAATCCGGAGAATTTCACGAGGAAACTGGAGAACTTCCTGAGGAAAATCCGGAGGAATTTCCTTGAGGAAAATCTGGGAATTTCGAGGGAAATCCGGAGAATTTCGAGGAAAATCTAGAAAATTTGCCGAGGAAAAATCTAGAAAAATTTGCCGCCGAGGAAAATCCAGAGAATTTCCTCATAGGAAAATCCGAGAATTTCCCGAGTGAAAATTCCGAGAATCGAGGAAAAATCCATAGAGAATTTCCTATAGAAAATCCGAGAATTTCCCTGAGGAAATCTGAATTTCTCTGAGAAAAATCCAAGAATTTCCTGAAATCGAGCTCGGAGGAAAATCTGTAGAATTTCCCAGAAAAATCTGGAATTTCCGGAGAAAACCGTAGAATTTCCTGAGTAGGGCCCGTTGAGAATTTCGCTTAACTTTTCAAAAGCACCTAAGTAACATTTTTTCATGAATTAATTGGAAATTCATCAAATCATTATTTCATGTTGAATATTGTTGATTGCAGTACTCAAATTAATTCATAAAAATGTTTTAGGCCCTTTGAAAAGTTGTTGAGAATTCCCTAGAGGAAATTCGCAGAATTAGAGAGAAATTCTAAAATTTCTAGAGGAAATTCCGTAGAATTTTCTGAGAAATCGTAGAATTTGGATGAAATCGAGAATTGAGACCGAGATCTTGAGATCCAGAATATCTCCAGGAATTCCGGGAGAATTTTGAAGAAATTTTGAATTCTCATGGAATCTTCAAAGAATTCTAAGAGTTTTTTGGGAGTATGCAGAAGAATAATTGAGGAAACGAAGCACTTCTCTGGAGAATGGCAGAAATTTCCAAGAGAAACATGAAAATTTTTATTGGGAAATTTCGGAGTTACATGGTTAAGGAAATTATGAAGAATTATACGTATTATTCCAAAGAATTTCCGAACATGTTTCAAGAATTTCCTGGACATTATTCCGAAGAAATTGTTGAGGATTTTTTTGACAATGTGCTGAGAGAAGGCCCAAAAAATTCTTAAACAGTAACAACCACTCACAGAAAATCCTAAGATTTTCTCGGACAAATAAAAGAATTTTTTGAGAATTCATTAAAATCTGTAGATTTCCTATGGAGTAGGGCCCGAAATTTATAAACAATTTCCCAAAGAACTTCAAAAAATTTCCTGAATTCCAAAGAATTTCCCAAGGAAATTCAAAAAAGCTTGAAAAAGAAATTCCGAAGAATTGCTTTAGGAAATTCCGAATAATTTCTCACAAAAAAATTTGAGAAATTTCTGAAGAAAATTGAAGATTTGTTCAAAGAAATTTAAAAACTCAAAGGTGCAGGCTAATCGGGTGTACGCAAAAGTTACGTTGAACTACGTAGCTGTATTTAATGTACAGGTTTTCGACTTTTCTGTTCGATGAGACCAAAGTCAGCGTTTTTTAAGCCCAGGATGAATCTGTTTTTGTTGTTCATCCTGTGTTTGAGATTGAGGAGATCATTACAACCCTGGTAATGTTTTTTTTTTTATTTTATCCCGACATTTGAAAAGGATGATAAACAAAATGTTCAAATAATGGAGGATGAACAACATATCCAAATTATAAATTGATCAAACTTGCCAAAGAGTAAGAACCAGCAGAACGTATCTCGATTCGTAGCTACGGCAAATCCTATTTTGAATTCATTTCCTTCATAACATTTCAAAACACAATGCCAACATCCGATTGAACTTCGTTGTTGACATTAAATTGGTATTAGTTAGGGCTTGAATTATCAATTCGATCGTAAATTCTTGAGTTATCGCCGATGTCAATCCTCGCCTACTTTCACACCTGGAGAAGTTATTAAATGATTATTCCAATAATCATCGTATGAGAATAATGGCACAACCTGCTTTGAAGGCGTAGCGCTGCAACCATCGACGCAACCGGAACAGAATGCCAACGCCACTAAGTCAGTCTAAACCGGTGGCTCAACTAATATAGAAAAGTACATCAAAAGTTTAGCTGTCAACGGCGTTTGGTGTCATCCTACAAGGAAGCCGAATAGACGCGATAAAATAAGTTTGACATTTTATTGAAAATAATTATTATTCCTTTCACGCATTTGCGCTTACTCGCATTTACTCCGGCAGACAATTTAGAATCAGCAAAAGCGCCGAAGAAACCCAGAACGCATCCGTTGCAGCAGCGAAGAAGATTCCGAGCCAGTGATGGAAGCAAGAAGTTGCCGTTCCCCAAGCCGTTTTATGAGAAACGTGTGCTAGCAAAAGGAGCTGCACCAGCTAAAGCCCTGTAAGTTGAAGTTGCAATGAGTTTGACGTCTATGCGGGCTTGAGTCTCAAGTTAGGGCTATCCACAAAACCACGTAGACTGAAATTTCACTTTTTCAAACCCCCTGTCCCCCTAGTGACTTTTAGACCTTTTCCTTGAACCCCTCCCCCTACCTGGAAGTCTACGTAGACTTTTCCATTTCACAAACATCATACATCAACGAAATCTAATTTAATCTGTCCATAACTCCTAAAATTAAATCTTCAAAGGGCGATTAGAATTTAATTCACGAATCAATCTTTGGGAGGTGGTGCCACCATCGCTGACACACTTTTGATTGGTATCGCCACTGATAAAATCTGTCACGCATCTGACCTATAATCCTTAATTATTAGCTATCGGCACCGAAAATTTCGAGTTAAAATTGAGAATGTCAAGTCTACATTCCACGTTATTATGTGAAATTGCAATATTCCAATTGATGACCTTGAAAGCTTCCAGGTATACCCAAAGAACTCCGTGATAACTCCGATGTTTTTCCTTTGAAAAATCCCATGCACATCCTGCCAAATAATCATCTGTTGAAATCTTAATTTTCTTCTAAATTTCAAAAAAGTTTCCTCAGAAAACCTCGATAACTTCTTCTCAGAAAATTTGCAACGGTTTAAAATTAGGAAAAATTTAGTAGTTTAAAATGAGATTCTGGAAATATTTCTGCGGGAATTTAGAAAAGGTTTTCACAGGCTTTTTTTATTTATCTTGCAAATTTGGAGCAATTTCTTGAGGGAATTTAAGTAAATCTTATGGGCATTCCAAAGAATTTTCTGAATAATTTTTAATGGAAATTATGGAGAATTGTCAGTTTAAATTTTTGTGAACTTATATTAATCGATTATGGGTTTGATCCAACTTTTTTGCTCTTTAGATTGCTATGATCCGGTCATTTCTATAATTGTGAGTTGTATAATCAATGTAAAACACAACTCTTGTCTTTTTTAAATTTTAGATCTGTTATTGTCACTGTGCTGTTGTGGGTTGTCTGTTGCTTTAAACATAGTTGCTTATGTAACTTTGTCTTTTCAGTGTTTTAATCATTGTTAGATACAGTATGTATAAAACTACAAAAGAATTGTCAAGTATTGCTTTACTATGTCCTTCCTATCTAGGTCTATCAATATCTGCTTTCTTCTTTTATCAATCTCTATTTTCTTTTAGGTTCAATTTCTACTTTTTCTTCTGTCTCTTCTATCTATTAATTTCAATTTAATATTTTTCATCCAATATTATTCTGAAAACAAATTTAAAATCCTATCTAAATATCTAAATCTAAAATGATTAATATTATTATTTCATTTTATGATCAATCAATTTTAAACTTCATTTTTCTTTTTGGCTGATTTCTGCTTTCTAAGTGATACAGACTAATTTACTGCAACTAATGCAAAAATTTATGTAAGAAATATTCATTGTTATGGAGAAACATAAATTCAGATTCATATCATTAAACTATTTTCTATTTATTTAATTGCATCGACATTACTATTTGAATTTTCCAACCTGATGCAAATCCTACAGTCTAAATGGTTTCCACTCCCAATTGAAAACTGAACGAATGTCTCAAAATATAAGAACAACCTATTGTGATTCACAATTTCCTCAAATTTCAATCTATATTGCAACCTATCCTATCCTACCTGTGGGCTACGCGTTGGTTTCACATTTCCCATTTACGAGGAATTAAAGTTACTCTGATCTTTTGAGAGTTAATGAGCTCCATGGATCCTCCACAAACATTAGCTTTAATTATAATAGAAAAGTTGCATATACACTAGGGTTCAGCTCCAAAAGCAGCCGGTCCATCAGAATCGTTTGTAAGTGACTGAAATGCCCTGTAAATGTGATATAACACAGATGAATATTATCTGTGCTGTCACCCCCGTGACCTTGGCTAGGAATTATGGGTTTGATCTAACTTACGTAAAATTCAAATAAATTGTATGAATATTTTTTATTTTATTGAAATTAAATATTTTTTTGTGGAAATCAACTGTTTTTGGTGGGAATTCAACAATTTCTCGTGGAAGTTTTCAACAATTTATTTAGAAATTCTGAAAAATTTCCATCGATAATTCCAAAGAATTTCAGATTAGAACTGCCTCCAAGAATTTAATAAGAATTTCTTCATCACGGGCATTTCGAAAAATGTTGCTTATATGTCCAAAGAATTTCCTCGCGAAAATTCCGGTACTCTGAAATTAAGAGAAAAAATTCGGGACTTCAGAAAATCTCCAGTGAATATTCTGAAGGGTTTCTGGAAATTTTGGTGAATCGACAAGTTCCGAAGAATATCGTTTGGTCATTCCAAAGACTTTTTCTTGGATATTCCAAAATGCTTTTTTCTTAAATTCCACAAAAAGATCCGTTGAAGTACGACCAATTTCCAAAAGAAATTCTAGTAGGATGTGCTTTAAAATCCAAGTGAAGATTTTGGAGACTTTTCCTGCTCAACACAGAAGAATTTATCGCTGAAATTAATGATAGTTTTAAGCCGTAATTAAGACTTTTACTTCAGTTAAATTTATAACATTTTTATGGAGAAACTCAAGAGATTATTTCTGGTAAAGTTTAAAAAACGAAATCAACTAATTAACTTCGCACAAAGTTGCTGTATCGTTTTCAAAAAATAAAATATATATGAAAAGTTCATGCATACTTTGGTATAACTTCTGTCCCCCCTTCTCAGACTATCGTAGACTTTTTCAGAAACCCTCCCAAGGATGTGCTAATGATCATTCAGTAAATGCGTTCGATCACGGCATTTTGTCCAAAGTGACACATTCCAGAAGTTGAATTTCAAAATATGTTGAACGAGGACTTGAAGTGTGGTGCGGTTTTTCTTGCCAACTCTGCCTAATAATTCGTTGTTGAATCAATAGTAACGAGTTATATTGCGTTTCAGTAATTTAGATTTCAATGATAATAAAATTCCACCATTTAGCTGGTTATCGCAATTAAGGGCTTCAATTCGTTATTAGTTTAATTTAATAACGAACCATTAGGCAAAGTTGTAGAAAAACCTTTTCGCCCTAGAAGCTTCACTGGTACAACATGATTTCCAAATTAGCTTCTGAATGTGTTATGGATAAACTACCAAATGATCGAACGCAAATTACTGAATGATCGTTAAATATCCTTGCCCTCCCCCTAAGAGTTCATGCATGTGATGGCCCCTCAGCCTTTACGTGAACAAATTTCATTATGAAAAGAAATAATGAAAAATCGATGCGTTAATAATGAAGACGTGGAAAAATTACACTACCTGGGCGCGCATGAATCTTTTCCAACAAGTTGTCTTAAAATGGCGTAATTTGTTATAACACAAGATAAGGCATAGAAAGCTTTTAAATAATAACTTAAAAAATGATAATAGATTAGCTGAAAAGCAGGCCAAGCTCCAGTTGGAATGAAAATATGGGAGTAGCTTATGATGCACCAACGAGTGATTCACTGAAATCGATTGCTAAACTGTTAGCTAGTTTTCAATAGTTTTATCATACATTAATATTGAAACACACTGAAGTCGGGGTTTCACGCGGAGGATATACGCCGCATAAATGAAATCAACGTAAAAACCCGCATGAATCCCAAAATATGTCTGAATAAACCTCGGAAGTCACGTAATTCGAGTTTGTGTAAAAAAAACTGCGTGAAAACGAAGAAAATTGAGAATCCATCGAGATACGGTTGATGTATTTACGATCAAAGTTTTCATATTTTCTGACGTTTTACGTGGATTTTTTTTATAGAAAGGGTAGACGTAGTCCCACGTTATGTTAGTCAAGGAAATTCCAAAGAATTGTCTGACGAAATTGCGGAAGAAGTTTGCAAAGTTATGCCAAAGATTTTTCGAGGAAATTTCTGCATGGTCAAGGAAGCAAATTTAAAACAATTGCATAAGGAAATTTTGTATACCCCTCACGAGAAAATTCAAGACCCCTTCTGGAGCAGAAAAATTCATAAGAATTTTCTGAGATAATTAAAATAAACTTCAGGTTGGAATTTCTTTGAGTTTCTTGAGAAAATTTCGAATAAACTTCCGGAGAAATCTCGATGAATTTTCTGAGAAAAAGACCTTTAGTTGGTCGTAGTTTCCAGTTTCCAGTTAAATAATGTTTCAAAGTGTTAACACTACAAATTCCTTCCATCTGGTTGTTATTTTCATTCATTTTGTAGGCACGTTATTTTTTTCCGCACGCCATTTATGTACAGTTTTGTGAAACTTGCGCATATCGTTCTGTTCCATGATTTCTTGTGCTTCAGTCTTCGTACTTTTTTCTTTCTGCGGTAGGTTTGTTTTTCGGTACATTCTGCTGCTGGAAAAGTTCTTTCCCTGTCTGTTAACTTGCGTCTTATACTCCACACCGGTCATAGTCGTGCGCCTATATTGCCTCCACCTCCATTGCGGTGTTTGTTGTCGGGGTGTCCGTAGGAACGCAAGTTTATGATACAGATTAATAAATAGGTTACCAGAAGCATTAAGCATGGCGGTATTTCTGGAAAATTTCCGTTTCAGGTGAAATTTGAAACGAAATTCCGCGGAATTTCGCGAATTCTGAGCGTGGCGAAATCTGATTCTTTGATTGCCTCGTTTCATAAATCACAAAAATTTCGCTAGAAAAATTACTAACGAAACTTCAACGGAATTCGCGAATTTCGAAACAACGAGACTTAAAACCATACCGTCTCGTACGGTAGTGGCTATCAAAAATTTTGGCTGCGCCGCTGAACAAAATCATAAAGCTGTTATCAAACTTAATTTTATACAAAATTTTCATATTAACGCTTACTCCATAATCCCATTCTGAGTCGACAACACGTATTTAGTTTTATCTATAAAACGTCTTCAGTGCTTTTGTTAGAAATGTCAAACAGAAAACGAAATAGTAGTTTGTGCAACTATAAAAGATGATTTTTTTCAGCACGAGTTGTACGTTTATCCAACGAGGCTTGCTGAGTTGAATAAACATTATGAGTGCTGAAAAATCGAGTTTTGCAACGAGTTGCATACGCTTATTTTTGCAATGACGAAAATGTGGGCTTAAATATGATAAATTGTACCACAATGAACAATTTATTTACTTAACATGACCAATCTTACCAAAAAAATCATGTTGCTGCAGAAAACAAACAGATTCCATATTATCGTGCCCCATTGTGTCTGACAGACTAAAGGATAGGATAAACCTGCTTTGGAAAAATTGGTTTACCATTAAATTATTTTATTTATTACGTAGCACAATGAATAGACTATTTGAACACTCACCCATGCCAATTTAGCTGAATGTGGTCATCTTTAATCATTGTTTTAATGCTGGTTTTCCATTAGAGCATTCCAAATGAATGCTATAATGGATTTTATGCAACCCATTTGTGCCAGAATGTTCATTAAAGCACCCATGTCATTGATATGGGAAAAGTAGGCCGTTTTATCACTCAAACGCCAACTGCAAACCAGGTATTATGACCAGGAATTGCAAAAAATATCTTTAACTATTTTACCAATATTCAAGACTTCAGGCTCAGAGTATAAATGTAATCAGGATATGAATCTGATCAGTGGCTAACTTTTGTCAAAGAGGCAAAGCCATGGCGTGAATTCTGCGGAATTTGTTAATTATTTTTAAAGCGCTCTTTCTTAGTTAACGGCCGACTTCTTCACCTCTATGTCTCAAACCAGCTCTAGGGCGGTTCACTAAGCACCACTTAACAGTTAAGTAGGCCCTGTAATGAAACATTATTTTTTAAAGGAAGCACATTGATTAAAACGAAGTTAGATTGATTTGAAACACGGTTGTCCTCGAGTTGCTAATAACTTGTTTACTATAAATATTTAGTCGCTTAATAAGGCTTCACATGAATTACCTTTTCAACAAAACCAAAGATTCCTTTCCTGTGGCGCTCACTGTGATATATATATCTCGGTCTCTTATAATTGTCAAATCCAATTTCCTCCTCCTAATCCAAATTGACTGTAGGCGTGAACGGTTTATACCATTACTTATGAATTTGACAACGATTTTACATGCCTCATAAGGACAAACACATATACAAGGACAAACAGACTATTGTCTGTCGAGTTGATAAGACTCTCTGAGTCTCATATAAAAAGGTGTAGGATTTTAGAAAGGTGTAGAGGATTTATTCATGAGCAAATGTATGATATTAACAATTCTCTATCTACTATCTATCATTTTCTGGTTTAAGTTAGCTCACCGATTGTATGTATCGCCACAATGATTTTTACCTGAAAAACCATTCCCCAGACCGGGACCATATATGCCGTGAATTGACCAATTGCCAGAACGTAATTCGCCAGAATGCAAGGTTTCCCAGATAGTAAAACCTGAATACCGATTATTGTTGGTGGCTAAAGAATAGAAAAAGTATTACAAAGAAGGTAATTTTGAAAAACGTGGATTTGGAATTGTTTACTAATGAAAAGATTTTCTGTATACAGTAATTTCGCTTATCCGGACCTCGCTAATCCGACGACCGTTAGTTCTGATCTCGCAAATCTGAAATTTTCCGAATAAAAATAATCAACACCCATTTAAATACATTATACTTGCCGCTTCTAATTTGTGCTGTGATTTTGCTTAACATGAGTACGGATTACGTCGGATTGACGACAGAAACCACGTTAGTCCGGCCACAGATAACAGATATTTTGGTCAGAGCAATTTCATTGAAAAAACTGTAAACTTTTGAATTGATATACATTGGCCCACCTCGCCATCTACTCAACTGATTGTGGTAGCATACAAAACGCAGCGGATTAACAACCAGGTTGCGGGTTAATAACACGATCCTGCGCCATCTCCAATCGATTACCAACGCGGTCCCTATTTTAAATACATGCTAAATTGAATGATTACGTGGATGTTTACACAATGTATCGGATGCCAGCCTCAATATCTATATTCAGTCCGGCCATACATTTGTTTGGATCAGTAAGTATAATTAAATTAATTTTACAGATAAAAATATTTTGTGATTTTAATGTACTGCACATATTTGGGAATATTACGCAATAAACGTAACATTCAATCTATCTAACTATTCTTTAAATCGTTAAATTTAACGCTTGCTTGTAAAATTGTCGTCAAATTTAATTAATATCGAATGTTAATTGTTTGATGCGTAAACTGCAAATTTACACGTCGGTTTCAAAATTTCTTGCTGTGTCTATAAGGGACTATTTAAATATTATTAGACAATTTTTCAGAAAGATGGATACTTATTTATCAAAAAATACATTCATATTTGGTTCAATTACCAACAAACTGTTTTACGAATTTCATTTCTTTGTCCCATTTTGTCCCATCAAAATTGAATTATATCTGTAATTGAATAATACCACTTTAAGTGATCCTAGACAGGCTTTTGCTTTCATTGAAGACATACATTATATCTATGCAAGTCTAGGCAAATGTTCACTTCTAAAGAAGGAATCACATCCTTAATATGATAATCAAAATGAAAATTAGAACTGCACTAATGCCGGCGTATTGCCTTTTCGCCAATTGTAAACGGAGAAGGTGATTTATCTCAGGACTGCTTATTTATTACTACAATGACCTCAGATAATAAAACCCACTTTGGTAGTTTTCATACAAAATTTTCAATTTGAGATATACATCTCGATTGTGTGAACCAATTTTGTAACCCTTATCAATCTTAATAAAAATTCCGCAGAAAAAAATTAAATTTCGTTTCTGTTTCGTAAAATTGCGGAATTGAATGGACCTTTTGATTTCGCATCGTTTCGAAGCGTGAAATAATTGCATTTCTGTTCGCTTCGCCTTTGAATCAACATACACATTTTAAATTTCGTTTTGCCTGTTTCGTTAGGAAAAGTGCGTTTTCATCGCATAATTTAACTAGCATAGCTTGTGATCGACGGATGGTGAGGTTACATCTCTGGGTCGATGTTAGCTAAATATAACATGCGTTAGCATAGGCGTGAGTCCTCCTGATGTATTGCTTGATTGCGGGCCGGACGATACGAACTGGCGAAAAAGTTTTGTTTTTAGTGGGTCGGTTGAGCCCATCCCCATACTACCTGAGTTAACTTCCTCAGGTGTCTGTTTGCAGATTTTCGTTTACCCTTGCTCAAAAAAATATTGCCTCCGCCTTTAACACTTGTTCATTAAGATAATAAATAACAAATTCCATGCTTCTTGAATTTATTTAATGCTTATTGAAGATTTAAAAGAGTAATCGCCAAAGCTGTGCAACTCAGTCTCATCGATGCCTTATTGCTGTCATTAAATTTTTTAAGATTAAATTAAAGAGTTCATAAAGATTAAACGATGATTTACCTGATAGTTTCCTCCCATTTGAACAACCAACACCATCAATAGGTAGGTGTGGCTATTTCCGCTACCTGTTGATGGTGTTATTTGCGTGAGAGCTATCAGATCTGTCAATCGTCGTTTGAATCTTTGTTTTTCAAAGCAGATAAGTCGTTTTTGAAAATTTTGTCTTGTTATGCTTTCTTGCTGGTGCAAATCTTCAAAAGTCGAATGCTTACGTACTTTATGAACATATTCATGGTTTTGATGAAGAGCGTAAAACAGGCACCATTTTTTGTTCGTGATTTGTTCAAATGCATCACCCCATTAGGAATATTTAATTTGTTAAAAGTTTATATAGTCAAACCTCCATGAGTCGATATTGAAGGACCATCGACTAATGGAAAGTCGAGGCGAGGAAATACAAACCATGGGAAGCCTTGATAACCACCACAGTAACCTAGGAAAATATTTTTTTTGTATATTGTTTGCTTCCATTGAGTCGATACCGAGTCATAGATCATCGACTCATGGAGGTTTGACTGTAACTAGTGAATGACAGGTAAATAATAATTTACGGACAATATGAGCGAGTAGCAATTGATTCAATGGTTCAAAAAAAACCTGAAAAAAAATCACGTTGATCGTCAACAATCCATTTCGTCATTATTTTTTACAATGTATTTATGAAAACAAACATTTTATAGATGGCCCGGAGACCCATAGTGATTTATACTAATCGACTCAACTCGTATGTATGTTAGTGTGGGTTTTGGAATGTTGTGTGACAAAAAGTCTCGTCATCTTTTCATGCACTTGCCGTTAATCGATTTGCTCGCAACAAGTTGCATTCGACGTTGAAATTTTTCATTGAATATTGGCTTGACTGTGACTATGGGCTCAGAAGTTATGGCTAAAAATACATTTTAGTCTTGTGACAGGTGAAGACATTCCACTAAAAAGCTCAAAATACTTTCTTAACACCTACCGTCGTTTGGGGTGATAGCCGGGTCAAATGGGGTAATGGGTCACTGTTTCAACTACTTAGAATGCTTGTAGAATGGATTGAACAATTCGAGGGCAAGAAGACTAAAATATAAGAGGACCTTTTTGAACGATTTGCTCATGACCTCCAGTTGCCGTAAGAGAGAGCGATGACCCATTCTCACCCCCAGATCATTGGTTACCCTGATGGCGGTATTAATGTTAATTTCTAGATGTTTCGCTGACAGACAATGTTGCAGACAATTCCCTTTACCGGAGTTTGAAAGGGCTTTTCACCTCAGTCCTGACTCTGCTTAGTCCTGAATCATTCTGCGAAGTCTCGCTCATTGCGTCCGACATGTGCTTTTTCGCCTGAGTTGTACTTTTTTCCAACGGTGAGAGTCCTCGAGGCTAATACTTTATAATAACTTTATATTGATTATCGTGAGTGGCTTCCACTCTTGGCTGCATTTTACCTTGCCAGTTTTCATCAGAAGGTTGCTGTAATAATGGATTTTATTGTTTATTCTGCGATTCACCCAGAAAACCGCTTCGAGTGAAATAAAACTTGAAATATTACTGCGATTTGTCCGATACTTCACCAATAATTGCTTAATGTTGTAAACATAGTTCGATTTGATTTTCATTCGATACAGGTAACAACAATCTTAATTAATCTTATTGACAACATCGATGAAATTCGATAACTGGCGCCCATTATGTGGCTTAGCAGGGTTTCTGAACTTATCGGACTAACATGGGCCGATGGATAATAGATCAAAGTAAGTAATCCAATCGATTGAGTCAGCAGTTTTGAATTCAGACAAAAATGCAAAGCTAAAGAACGACGCCTTCAACCCGTACTACTCAAATTCAAATCAGAGCGCAACACGGCTGACTTCAACTCCATTTTTGAATCTGATATAGGTTATCCACTTCCAGTGCTTCCTCGGAGACCTTGGTTTAGAGTGTAAATGAAATTCTGGCTTTATTTAGCCATTTAAATTGCAATCAATCTATACATACATATAAACAAAATGGTCTTTGTTCGAACTGTTAACTCGATGGATGGATGGATTTTCTTTCATTCCTTCTGCACGTATGTTTTCGATATCGTTTGACGGGTTCATATGATATTGCCTCATGCAAAGATCGCGACTAGGGTAAATCGTAAAACACTAAAATAAAGATTCGTATGGAAATCCTACAGGGCAGCTTTCCACAACGTGCATTTTTGCCTACTTTGCAGGACAATGAATAAAAAAAAGAAATGCATTATTTACGAAACGAATATTTTTCTAGACATTGGCAAATGTTCAAACAATCAATATAAAATAACTGGTATTTGTATTGCATTGAACAAAGTTCAAATACAATTCCGTATGCCATTTCCGTCAGTTCTCATGCCATGATAGTTGAAAACCTGTTGCAGATTCGTACGCAGGAATAAAAAGATACAAAGAATACCTCCACTGTCCTTTCCCCAGCAGCAAAATGTGCATTCCAATCGCCAAGCGCCGTTTGATAATTCTCCATTCAATCACATTAAAATTGCATCATCTTATCTGATATTGGCCCTCGTATGGCAATTTCATCCTTGTCGGATCCCGGAAAAGATCCAACCCAACATGCTGACAGAAGAAGCTATAACTCTTATAAAAAACCCGTCGAGCAAGTGCAAAACCAGCAAATCAAATATCGAGAATAATTATAGCGCACAATCAGTGCGCTTCCTCTCTCATTTCATTATCGTCCGGATATAGATTCTCGATTCGTTCGCACAGTGCTCCTGGAGACGATACCATCGGAACGAAGCGCACGGGTTCAAACCTAATCGATTAGCATGTGTTTGTTTCTTTTCAAACCATCAACCGATTTTCCTGCTCCATCTAACATGCTACTACTGTTGTCGTCGTTGTCGAAACAATCGGAAATGAAAGAACAAGAATTTAGCACACAATTAAGTTTCTTGTGTTTGAGTTCTGGTATCGATTGCAACTTTAGTGGCCCATCCTCTCGTCGTCGGAGCGTGACTTCGATGAATATGTTCAATAATGGCCAATGGAAATCGAGTTGTGATTCAATATTGAAATTTTGATCTGAAGAGTTTGAATTGCTGGTGATGTTTCCGGGTGGAATATGTTTTCTTTTAAAATGTGGGAAAAGATATGCAAAACTCGGGTCAATACAATAGAGTAGAGTAGAGTGACAGAAGAGGCGGCTGAGCCGTGCATTATAAATGGTAGCAAAAACCCAGATCAATCCACTCAGCGTTGGTGGTATTTTCGGGCATTAAAATAATAAGAAAACACATAAGAGAGGCCGAAATAGCACTTTTAGGGGGGATAGATTTTACTTTTCTTTCAATTTATGCATTTGCGGTCATTTGAATGTATTGCTGCACCTTTTAAAAAAATTTTTTTTTTGTTTTGTAATTTTTTCAAGGGAAAGCCTGTGGCAGAAAAACAATGTTTTTTCATAACTTCGCAATGCGATCGGCCAATTTTCAATAATAGCAAACAATGACTCCTATGTCGACTGCAACTTGTTGCGAGTAAATCGAATAATGCTAATTCTAAAAAGTGTGTTCTACATTTGTGTACACACACACACACACATACATACAAATAACAGACATCACCTCACGTCAGACTGAGTCGATAGAGTATAAACATATGGCCCTGCCTTCTATCAAAAAGTTTTTTGAAGAATGATCTAGCCTTTACGCTACTTTGTGTACGAGAAAGGCAAAAGCATTTTGTAAAATGCAAAAACAGCATTAGGTTTCATATTTATTCGCCTAAGTTTAAACGTTCATCGAGAGAAACTTATTTTACATGCTCAAAGAAGATTTCGCTATTATTCCGGAAAGCAACGATTTGGCTAACGCAATAAAAAATATCAGCTTCACAATATTTGCCATGTTGAACATGTGCCAGGTAAATAGAAGGCCAGATGGGTTATTACCATCAGTACCTCATATTTTGCTATTTCTGAACATTTCCATTTTTTTTTATTATTCACCAGGGTTCCAGAAGTTTCTTTGTTAGATCTGGAGAAAGTCGCCTCATAGGCATCCGTATTCGTTTCTTCCACAAGGATTGAACTTCCTCATGTCCACTGAATCTCTAATCGGTTTACTCATGTATCTTGCGGATTATTTATTCAAATTTAACCGCCAAATCTATTGATGATTTATCCATTAAACTCCAACCTATCACCGCTAAAGACTTTGAACATTCGAATAAATATCCATTCGACCAAATGTCCATTCGAATTAATGTCCCATCGACAAATGTACTTTAGACAAACAAATTGAAAGTTAATGAAGGTAAAGGAAATCTGCAAGGACACCTTGGTAGTGTGTAGTGTGAGGATGAGATCAACACTCCTGATCCACTAAAAATCAACCTCTTCTCCAGTCATCTGACCTGGCAATTGCTAATACTTCATGGGAGGCCAACAGAAGTCCCTCAGGTACCTTGCAGGAAATACCCACCTGTTGACATTTCAGTGTTCGTGACAGTCCCTGATCAGTGTGTGGGTGGTTACTCCGTCCTACAACAGAGTGGCACTACTTATTTACCTTACATGTCTCCATTTCCGAGGTGTCGCAGAAGTATCAATCACCCGACGCCAGCATATTGTCCACGACGTCGAGCACTGTCGTAGCCCATCAGTCATGGTAATTGAGCTTCCGGATTATTGGTTCGTTCCACTGCGGAAAAATGTTCTTACGTGACAAGATATTGCTTCGACACACAGTTTCTCGATATTATTTTCGACACAACTAAACTGTCCTTCAGTTCGCCTACAAAATAACCAAAACCGAAACGATTTGCTATTCGAAAACCGACACTCTCAATAAAACCCAGTCTTCAAACTGGAGATTCTGATTCTGCTTTTCTCCTCGTTCCTTTCAGTAGGTTTGCTGCACCGAAAAATAGTTCCATTGTCGGCCAAAACGGTTGATGTTTTACCTCGTCAGCTGACGAACTTGGTCAAATGCGTGAAAGCTCCGGTTTGTAATTTGGCTGACGATTTTGAGATGATCGCCTTGTCTCCAGGGCAGATGAAAAGTGAATCGAACCTCGTGTCGACTGTTGACTGCCATTGCGTTGGTGACAATTGGTCCATAAAGATCATACCTACTCGGTAAATGGGGTACTCTGCTCAAGCGACAAACCCACAAATCACCCATATTGACGAATCAAGAGCATTGAGCTTGGAACACTTGATACAAGAACGAAACATATTTGACGGGTACTTTTCCACGGATGCACCAAACCCCTTTGTACGGCATTGAGCGGAGCCCCATGCATGTTGGATCTATGCACCGAGCGAATGATCGCGCAGAAGGACACCGCGGTAGGATCATCTGGTGCTTTCTGATCATAAGAACTGAACGACCTATAGCCTCCGAATTCTGAGGATGCCACGTCTACGAATGGTGAGAGCGGAATGAGTGTTATTTTTTGTCGTTACCTGGCTTTGCAACTGGGCGAATACTTCCGGTAAACCCTCCTTCTGACCAAGGAACAAGGATCAATTTGGTTGAATCCAGCCCAAGGAATCAACCCTTTGCGATTCTGAATAAACGCTGATTCAAAGTGATAACTCGACCAATGCGTTGTGGCTGTTGTGGTTGTTATCAGCCCAGGTTCTTCTTCTGGAATTAATTCCACGTTCTTGCTCCAAGTGTTTCAGGACTTTGAACATCAGTCCACGCCACCGGAGTTTCAAGATTGGAGTTCACTTCATTCTGCGTAAGACAAATCGGCGGGGCTTGCATTATTGTCGACATGGTTCCAGCTATCAGGTCGTGTTAGGCTTCACCATTTTGGCAACGCGGTTAAGCAAATAAAACGTTGTTTGCTGGGACAAGTGTTTATCCAGCTATGAAATTTTTTGAATCGCCCCAAAGTCTGGACTTGATCGATATCAATGGTATCGTTACTTGGTCGTTCAATTGAGCGAGCAGTACGGCTCCACAAAGTTCTAAGGCGGAGCGACGGTTTGAGGGAAAGCATGCGTTTTTGAACACAACAACTTTATAGCGACCAGATATTCAATTTTTCGTGACCTCAGATACAAGCAAGCCCCAGAGCCCTTTTCAGATGCATCAATAAACCCAGTATTTCGACACTAATCGTATCGGAAGAGGAAGCACACGATCTTGACTAATCTTTGAGACCTCTCCATCTGTTGCAGTTGACGTCGAAACTCGTACCACATTTTCTTCCTTTCCAATCCTTTTCATCCCAGGTTTGCTTCTGCTTCCACAATTCTTGCATTAACAGCTTTCCTGTCATTATCACTGGACCGGCGAACTTAGCGGCTCGAATGGTTTTGATATGTCCGACACTACCTTTCCGTTTTGTTGAAATTCCTTCGCTGAAGCTGCTGACGGAATTTCGAAGCCGAAGATGTCTTGAGAGGGTTGCCAAGTTAACCTGAGCGTCTTTATATTGCCTTCTTGCTAAATAGAACTTTCAGCTCCAGTTTATCGGCAGGAAGATCTCCAAAACCTCTTTCCTCGATTTGGAGCACCATTTGTGCAATTCAAAGTCAGCTTGTAACCGCCATGCATTTCCTAGGAGCTTCTTCTGAACTGTTTTGCATCGAAAAGTGCATCATCGACGTAAACAGACTTCTTTCCAAATTGTTGCTGCGGAAAATTATTGGCACCATCCTCAAAGATTTAGAATAGCCCCGAGTGGCTTGGTATGGTGGGCAGGCTGTACCGTTAGTCACGGTTAGGGAGTCGGCAGAGGGCCAGTTCTTCTTCGGGACAGGACGCCGCCAAAATGACAGGGAAACGACGATCCCTTCTCGGATGGAAACTTGTCGAAACATTTTCGAGACATCGGTAGGAAGCGATGGCTGGTGAGTAATGAAGAGCCAGCAAAATGTTGACCGCTGAGCTGCAGTACATTCTCAAGTAAAAACGTTCAATGACACCCGTTGTTTCTTTTGCCCGGATCAGAGTAAATTGGCATGTCGGAGAGAATGTGAGCAGTTGTGGAAGAGAAGAATGCAGCAGACGAGATGCTGCAACACCGCACGAGGGCGAGAACGAGGCACGATAATGTAGGCGGGACACAGACAAAACTCGATTTTTCGGAGGAAAAAGCGCCAGCAGGGAAGATCGAGACTGTGAAGAACGGAGCAATTGTACTCGCGCTAATAACACATGAAAGTTCTAAGAGAAGTTGAACTCGTCACGTGGGCCACGTACCACAGCCTGATATGTGTGAACATAAACGGAACCTTCTTACGAACGAGTCGTGAGGTGATCCAAAGGTGGCGTAGATACGAAGAACACTTGAATGGCGATGGCAGACGAAGATCGGTATGGATGGACTGGACCGTGTTGTTATAGCCGGTTCAGGAATCAAGGAGCTTATTGCGCCGAAGAACAACAAAGTCTCCTGGGCTGACCTAACTACCGAGGAAAGTTCATTTAAACACGGTAGGGAGGCACTGGCTAGAGGCTGCACTGGGTCATTACAAGATTTGGGAGAAGGAAGTTTGCCGCAGGGAGTGGATGGAAGCGTGTCAGTCCCATCTACAAAAAGGCGTAGTTCGATTGTAGCAACTAACCGCGCAATCACATTGCTGACGCCGCCTACAAGGTACTCTCAAACTTTATGTAGACCTGCGCGCCGCCGCGCCGTGCCAACGCCGCCGGTGGTTTTACTCTTACGCCGCCGACGACGATTTTAAGTTGGCGCGCCGTTGATCATAATTTTGCCAATGATGACTAATCGTACAAAAAATCAATTAATCTTGAGTCGTGTCTAGTAAAATAAGAGATATTCAAAGATGGCCTTACAGTTGTGAGAGACAATACATCGTGGTGGAGTTGACGAAAATAGTACTAAACTCAAAGTTAAGGACGTTGTTGTTAGTTGAAGGTTAGAATGTTGTTGAGGTGGAACTTTTGCTATAAATTTCAATTTCAAATCTACCTCATGTGATGGTATCTAAGATATGAAAGGACAAACATTGGTTAATGATTAGGTTTGTTGATTAGCTGTGGTTTTGAATTAGGTCTACTAGAACTTAATCTACTAGTAGAATAATACAAAAATGTTTAATTGGTCTGTGAATCTGTCTAAGCCAAAGTCTCATTCAGTCGGGCACTCTAAATTGTAGGCAGTGTGTCCAACCCTCTGTGCAAAAAATCTGCTCTTGATTTTACTTCCATCCAAACGATTTTACAATCTGTACTAAGTAAATGCTAAAGGCTATTTGAATTTTCTAAATGTTCATACCTGTTTGGATGGAGTAAAATCAATACCGCACCTGTAAGACAACACTGCTCGTAAGGACCACAAATGAAGGCTTGAATACATGCCCAAAGCGCCAAAAAACCAATTGGTAAGTATTTCTTAGTAAATTCCTCCAGATATTCGTTCGAAAAGTTTCACTAAAATAGAATGACGGCGAGGTTTTGTTCTATTATTGGCAGGGTTTTTTTATGACTGACTATGTTCAAATTCTGGCTTCAAATATTCTTTTGCATATCAAAAATATTGTGTCAAATTTGGCAAAATTTGGTCGATAAAACCCCCTGCCAAATAATAGAACAAAACCTGCCAAAGCCGTTCTTCCCCCTACCTTAGAAAAATTAATGTATGTATTTTTTCTGGAAATGTCTTACGAAATTTCTCCTGAAAATTCGTTCAGAAATTCCATTGGTTACGGATTTCTTTCAGAAAATCCTTCAAGAATTTCTTCAGGAAATTCCTCTGAATGCATAAAAAATGTTTCAGTAATTTCATTGAAAACGTTGTTAGAATTCCTTTAGAAGAATCAAGGAGAAATTCCCTCGAAGTTTTTTCAGCGATTCGGATATTTCTTAACAAATTTCTCAAGAAATTCCATTTGGAGTTTCTTCAAAACTGTTTATAACTCTTAATTTTTAAAGCAATGCCTCTTTATGAATTTCTTCTGCAATTATTTCATGAATTTCAAATAAATTCTTCAAGAGATTGCATAAGGGATTTTCCAATTTTACTAAGGAATTTTTCAGAATCCCCTTCCAGCTATTCCTTTAAAACATGCTCCGGGAATTCCTCTCAGAACTTCCTGCAGAATTCCACTGAAAATGCCTTCTGCTAGCTCTTTACGAAATTCTTTTCATAGTAATACTGATTTTTTCGGTGTTAGTTGTTTATTTTGTTTTGTTTTATTTTTCAAAATTCAATTAGCAACTCCACCGAAAAACTATTTCATCTCTCTTTTATTAATTGTCAATGGATTTCTGAATAAATTCCAATAAGAAATCGGAGGCTTTTTCGAAGAAACTTTTTAAAGAAATCCCTGGGTGAAGTATCCAAAGGAATTCTGGTGTATTTTTTTTAGATTATTCAAAGATTTTTTTCACAGTTTAACCTTCGGGGACTCACGCTGTTGTGTGCAACACCTTTTGAAAAAGCACGCTTCTGTCTTTACAACAGAAGTGGGACTGGTGAGCGGTTGAGGACAAGGAGTCCTTGGAAGGTTAGCAGATTTTTGGAGAAATTTTGAAGAATTTTGGAGGGTTTTAAGCAGGAATTTAAATGTTGTTCCGAAGGCATTTCAAAAGAGAGCCTGAATGAATCTTTTGAAAATAATTTCGTATGACCACTTTAAGAGATTTGAAGGCATTTCTGAACGACTTCCAAAGACTTTAAAGGAATTTCCAGTAGAACTATAAGAATTCTGAAGATTTTTTGAAGGAATTTGATATATTCTCAAAGAATTTATGGAAGAAATTTCTAATAGAATTTCCAGAGGAAATGCTCATTGGTATTTTGAAGTAATTCAGATTTCTCCAGAATTCCTTCGATTTGTTTCCTTATAATTCGCCAAAATCCCATATGGAGATTCGTCCAGAATTCCCTGAAATTGCCTCAAGAAGTTCTACAAAACCTCCGAAACGACTTCCAGAAAATCTATATATTGAATTTCTCAGGAATTAGTTCGAAAAGTTCCTTCAGAAATTCTGGTTTAAGAAAACCTGAAAAATCGTAAAGATATTTTCCCGGTAATTTCAAGAAATTCAGAAGAATGAAATTTTCTTAAGAATTCCTGAAGGAATATCCTGGTCTTGAAGGTTTTTTTTCAAAGTCACTCCTTGAAGGAATCCTGACAGTCTTAGATATCTCCGAAAATTCTTTTTGTATATTCTGTCAAGACTTCGCTCAGAAATTCGGATATGCCTTGAAATCTTTTCGCGAATTCTTTAGAACATTCACAGAGACCGTTTTAGAATTTTAGGAAATTGTTTCAGAATTCCAAAACATTTTCTAAAAACTCCTTCAGAAATTTATTTACGGATTATTTTGAAAATTTCCTTTCAACTTTTGAAGTTTAGCTTGGTAATTTTAAAAATTTTATTTGTTATTTCTTCGAAGATTATTTTTATAATTTTTCGGGTTTTTACAGCACCTCTAGAAGTTCATTAGCAAAGCTCCTTAAAAAATTTCCTAAAATTCCCATAGGAATTTTCCAAAGCTAAGTTAAGCAATTTATAGAGAATTTTCCGCAACTTTGAAAATTCCACTGCAATAATTTTGTAAATTTTATGGCTACTCACTGCTACACTGACACCATATACAGAGGTGCTCGATTTGCGGTTAGCGGCAGCAGGCACGACAAACTAGCTTCATACACATCGTTGATTCGTCAGTTTGTCCTGTACGGCCATGAATCATGGATTATAAAAAGATGCAGATTATCGAAGTGTTTGAGTTGATAATATTGCCTCACAGTGGCAGCGTGGTGATAATAATAAATGGCGCAGACGAAATGAATGAATCACGAGTTAAAATAGAGTATACAAAATGCAAGGTAACGAAACAGTGAAGCAGGATTTATTGTTTAAATTTGATTAATCAAAATAAAAAAATAAGAAAATAGTGGTAACTAAACAACATTTTGAAATCAGGTATTGATTAGAATCACCGGCAATTGATACAATTTCTGGTAATGTGCTGTTTGCAGATAATCGGCAAACGCAGAATACTGCAATTTTTAATCCGCTGAAGTCGGTTTCATAATGAACGATTCTCACTGTGAATTAAACCGCGTTAATCCAAAAAAATCCATTGCGTAAAATTGATTTTTCATTCACGCTGGTTCACGCCGCGACGCCGCCTTTTCGCCGCTGAAGTAAAAGTGATTCACCACGCTGCCGCCGATAATAATACGACTGGCGCACAGGTCTAATTCAGGGGTAAAGTTCATATTTTAGAAAAGCCAGATACTAAGATTTCAAATTGGAACTCAATTCAATTTAATTTGAATTCGATTCTTTCGGAAAAAAACGAAAAAGAAGCTAAGAGTCCGAGAAGAAGAAGCCTGCTGGCGGTTGAAGTCGGTTAGATTGTTTGTACTTCGTTTTAAACCCATGCATTGCTTAGATAGTTGGGCGATCGTATTCAATACCCTAGTGACGAAAGATGGAAGATGCGTGCAGTAGAATCGTACTAAATCTATAACCTATTGGATATATGGAGCCCCTCACGTGAAAACACAATACTAGAGTATCCTCCAACCCATGGCAGGCTACTAAATGATACTTTGCCAGAGCTGCAGCCTTTTCCTAATCTTGAATAGATCGCTTCCTAATTTTGATGTTAATCGTTAATTTACCGTTGTTGCCGATAAAGTCATTTGTGTTCAACGTAATCGTTTGCTGCGATAAAGATAAATCAACTCACTATTATCGAGTTCGGTAGTTTAACGTGTTTATCAAGCAATAATTCAACGATAATGGGGTTAATTTGCAGTTCGTTGACCAGGAGTTGATTTGATCGAAACGATACACCAAAAAAAATAGGTAGAGCCAGTCGGAGCTCATTACTGTGACTTGGCATGCTGAAGTTGTGTAAGAACGTTACTTGGAAGGGATAGGGAATTAGACAGGCGATGTTTTGGAGACAAGAAGTCAGGAAGACACCCAAGTTAGGGGCGAGGAGATTAGAAAGCGAATATCAGTAGTTTGCTACCCCTCGTAGAGGGAGATGGGTAGGGAATCAGGCGCAAAATAGATGTAGCTGACTCTGTATCAGATATTGTCCTTCAATAATATTGACTGATAGCGCTGGAAAAGTCTCAGCTGGGGTATCACCGTTCATTAGAGTAGGAATCTAATATTTGTGTGAAGGTGTTTCTATTAACTATTCCGATATGTTCAAGCGTTTTCTTTACTAATTTCATTAATAAGATGATATCGATTGTGTATCACAAAGAACCTGGCTCTGGTACATACAGCTCATATGAGCTTAGGTACAAAATATGGATGAGTATAAATATGATATGAGCTTTATCACCAAGTAAGTTCGTTCAAACAACATGACTTTGTAAGACAAAATTAATTGTTTAGAACCTGAAATGGAATCAGATATTTTGTCCCGTGGCATCCGATTTTCGATTTTCGATCAAATAATATCCGGAATCGAAATCCTGACAAACCTGCCACGCCTCAATTGTAGACTTCACTATCTAATCACCAATGACCATGCAAAATGGCGCACACACATACGATCGGTTCACCCCGTGGGGGTATTACGTAATACCCCAGCTCCTTCGCTTGCACCATTACGTGCATCACTTAATACCCACTACGCCAAAGCAGCCCACACTCTGTGGAACCCAGGTTCAGTTAACTGCCTGGCTAATTCGTTTCACCTCAGGCCAGTAATCCTCAGCACAGGTCGCCTGACACCGGGATTCGGGGTTGAGGTGTCGCATTTTCAGGTCAGATTCGGTGTTGTATCTAGCCTGGCTACACGTGATTGATTTAAACTGTTACGTACTAACAGAGCATCTATATTTCCGCAGCGTAATTTGGAAAGAGGCCCACGGAGAAATGTAATGTCAATTAGAAAGAAACATCACGCAGAACCAGCTTTAATTAAATAATCGAATGCTTTTTGATGAAGCCCATTTTCTCCTACTCTTGCTTCACTTCACTTCGTAACCTATTCAATTGCCGGACTGAACACTGACAATTCTGATCGAAAGATCTGCGAATATTATTCACCCATAAACTATTAAATTAGTGTAAGACTGAACACTTATAAGATGATTTAAACAATTGCCCACATAGATCAGACCCCGACGATCAACTGAGGAATAACATTGTTAACGCCAAAGTCAATATAATCAAGACCAAATATTATTTTATCTTTATTATCGAGACTTTAGCCTGAGGCTTGTCTCGAAGATTCAAATATGTTTCTTCGAATGCAGTGATTATTTTCAGTACCAATCAAATGAATGAATTCAGAAGAAGAAAAACTGAATAAGCCATATTTATATGTTTTGAATAGTCTTGCGACGTTTGTCAAATTTAGGCCGAAGCTGTTTTGTGAAGGTGAATATTTGGCGCTCACCAGAACAAATCAAAACATCCTTCAAGGTTACACTTTTTACGCTGTCGAACAACTGGAAAACAATGCCTGCTTTGGTTCCGACAGTATAAATTCAAGTTTCAAATGACAAAAACCATTCTGACGTCTTTTCTTAGGAAGATAAAAGATTCTGAGTTTGCCTAAAAAAATATCTCTTACTCAAACAATGTAGAATTTGATGCTCCCCCGTCGAGCTTATGTGCTCAACATACCGTAAATATCTTCTATAACCTTGCTATATTCTCAGAATATAATGAACAAACAGCACCAGCAGCAAACCTCCAAGCTGATGTATTGTCCATCAACCGGAATTACCATCCCTTACCCGAAATACTCCACGCACCCGCGTCTCACCCTCTGGTTGGGCTTTTATAAAAAGCAACATCCATCAGCACATAATCTTCCGGCTGAGTATTCCTACCGGCGCTCAGGACGTCCAAGAAATGCACACGCTATCTACTCACACACTGACATCGAATATACGTCCCACACTCTTCTGAAAGTCATAAACTCCTTTCTCCGCAAAACCGTCACCCGTTTCCAACTGAACACATCTCCCAGTGGCTTTGATGATTGCATTTTCCTTCCACTACCGGTACCACTTGAATGATCTGCCTTTGACCCTGTCCTCGGTACACACCCGACGACGGGCATTGTTCTAATCCAAATCGCTCCTCAATCGTTGTCTCTCAGGCGTATGTGGGTACTATGCAGCGCATACTACCGGGGAAGTCAAATTCATGCACATACCGGCAAACAAAATTGGCATATTTCATCACCAATTAGCTTCGGTCTATCGGTCCGTGCAGCAGCAACGGCTGGCTTCTGGGCAGCTGGTTTTACTTTTCTGTCGTATGGGAGCTTGTGTTCGGTCTCCACCCAACAACCATAGGGAAATGGCACTTATTAAGATGGATTTATTAGGCTCGACATTTGGACGTCGTTGCCACCAGGAAGTAGGAGAGTTTAGCTGTTTGCTGCCTTACGGTGGAGTGTCCTTCTCTTCCATTCGGCATAGGGTTTCTAATGAAATCTCGTCTGCCTTGCAACTCTGTGCCATGATTTTTTTAAATGCATTTTGTTACTGGAAGAGTTTTGACGGTGCTGTTTAAAATTAAATAAACCGAAAATTCACTCAATTGAACCAAAACTCAAAACAAGCTGCTCCCACTCATCTGCTTTATATGACCGCTGAACTACCTTGTTATAAATAATGCTAAAATTGTGTGTAATATTGAAAATCGATTAATTTATCAGTTAAAATTTGTATCATTTACCAAGCATCTTCTCTGTCTATCTTCTTCTTCTTCTTTTATATAATAAAAATTAATTGGTCGTTTTGGTTTTAGACGGGTTTATATAATATTTGCTTATTATTAATCTAAACTTATTAAACTTATTAAACTAAAATGAAAATTTTTATGGAAATTTCGTGTACCTAGTTCACAATATGCGTTTTCGCCTTCTATGCAGGACAACGTCTGCCGGGTCGACTAGTCTATCTTCTATCTATATAAAAATGAATTTGCATTTCCTTTGAAGCACTATAACTTACGAACGGATTGACCAATTTGCAAGATTTCACTAATCGATTTGTCTTGGGATCAGCTGTGTTTATATACCAAGAATTAATTAATTTGACTAGGAAAGTTGAAAAATTGTCCAAATGCAACAGCTTCATGAGTTCTGAAGAAAGCCATCAAGCTCGAGCTGAAATTAATCTAGAGTGCGACGACACAATCAATACACCCGATTCTTTTTTTACACGTTTTACTGCGTTCCGTGTAAAAAAAGTTTTTAGTTCAAAATTTGAAAATCCGCGTAAAAAGTTTTATGATTTCTCGACGAATCATGCAAAATGGAGCAACTTTGCAAAAACTTGTATGGTATTACACGGCCGTAAAAAACCACAACAAACAGAGTCGGGTGTAAATGAAAATAAATCCCGAGCGAGATCGGGTAGGTCTCGTAGGCCTAGTTTTAAATAAAAATAAGTAGTATACTACGATGACCTCATAACAAATTTCATGTTTTATATAAAAAAAAATGAGTAAATCCGTCTTACGTCACAGCACCAGTAGATCCTTACTGTAAGCATCTGCGACAAATCAAACTCCCCTCTCAGTCCGTGGGTGTCAGACTTATATTGTAATCTTGGCCCGATACACCTACAAATACAACCATCTAGCTGCACCAATTAGGAAAAGCACCAGTAAAGTTTCCGTCCCCAAGGTGCACTAACAGCTGTAACCGTAATTTCAAGTCCGATGATCTGGTATCGCCTTTGGCCATTTCACATCGTCGACGGCGTCGTCGTCGTCGTCATCGTCGCCGAATGCCAACTGGGCTGGTAGACCATCGTTTTGCATGGCACCTGTCAGTCAGGTACGGTTGAAATTGATCTTGAACTTTTTTTCGTGGGACCAAAAAAGGTGATTTAGTCAATTCGACCAAAAATATGGCTCGGAGGTGCTCCTTTATGTGCCATGTGTCTCTATGTCTATCGGCGATGGTGCACCGCTCTGACTTCATCATGATGGTCCTTTTACCTGGGTTGAGGGTGATGATGCTGATGATGACGGCGATGACGACAAGAGCTCCAGAGTGAAACGATAACAAGCTGGACTTAACCGTGTTGCGATGGGCATTGACGAGAGCTCGAAGGACGGGCACGTCGAAGAGGATGGCCCTTTTCCTTGTAGTCCCTCAACCGGAAATTTTCAAGTGGAACTAAACAAACCCGAACAAACTACCTGAATTGGAACGTACATAAGGTGCTTTTCTCGTTTGCAAGTTGTTCAGCGTAACGGCCTTCAAATCTCCGCAGTCCTGAGGGGAAGAAGACATGAAAAGGATTTACGATTTTTCACCGTACAAGGCAACTGGCAGAAAATCTTGGATTCCTACCATCGATGCCTCATCCCCTTTGAGGATCCATTCTCGATGTAGCATCCTCCATGTCAACCTGTGCAGTGCAATCGAGAGCTCCTTAACGATAGTTTTCCTGACATGGATGGGTACGCAGCATTGGTTTACTGAGACGTTCGGACGTTTCGTCCCGGCAGAAGCTTAGCATCAGCAGGAAGATGAAGTATTAGCGGGAGTTGGTCAACCCTAAAGCACCAGGTTGCCGTGAATGCATACAAGTTCACATCCAGCATACAGGTTGATTTACTAAGCACTCGTAATAGCTTTATGTCGCCAAATGAACCAGACGGATGTTGTTGGTATTGAATTCAAGAGAAGCTTGACAGTGTAACTCATGGGCTTCTTCCTCATTTGGGAACAAATGATTGGTTGCTGGTGGTGATGTCAAGGTTTAATCCCAGATGATGTGGAGACCATTATATTGTTTGATAAAGTTCCATTTTATCTTAATCTCTTCTGTATTGGTAGAAACTTGAATCTATTTGTAGATATTGAAAATCTTTTAACTTTATTTTTCTTCTTATTGGCATTACATCTCAATTTCGAACATTGTCATTTGCTGCTTAATGTTCATTCAGCATTTCACAGTTATAAACATTATTATCAAAGGAGGTTTATGAGTTGTTACTATTTTGAATTCGTGTATCAAGTATTCTACACGACGATAGCTTCTTTTATGCCTAGGGAAGTCGAGACAATTTCTAAACTGAGCAATGACCAGCACTGGGAATTTGAACTCAGCCACCCCTCAGCATGGTTTTGCTTCAAAATTATAAAATAAATCGTTTAACATGTGTGTATACAAAAATTAATACATACCATCAACGTACAATCGAGTCCAACAGTTGAAAACTAAATTGAATGATATTCCATATCTTGCGCATATATATGAAATCGAGTTTTAAATTTTTTGACGTTGCACAACGTCTTACTGAAGATGGTGTCAAATTAGAATCAAATAGAAACCGCCGAGAAATTCCTTACAATTTTAACGTTATTAGCACCTTCAGATTTTATCCAAAATTTTTCAAAATTTCTTCAGAAATTCTTTTAGGAATCATTCATGGGTGAATCACTTGAAAATTTTCGAAATATTTTTGCAAGGGAATTTCAAAAAGGAATTTAACAGGAACTTCCAGCAAATTATAGCTCCCTCCAAAAAGAATTTTGAAAATATTTAAGATATTCTAGTAAAATCAGTTTTTAAGAAACAGTTTCACGTATATACAGGGGTTAGACAAAAGGTTGAGATAGGCACAATTTTGTCGAAGTTCAAATCAGCATAACTTCGCGTAAAATGATCCGATTTTGATGAAACTGGACCTTCGGACGCGGAAACTCTTCTAGCACACTGTCCCCATGCAAAACCTCAGATTGGCCCTGTCCACCGAGATGTTCCAGGTTTTCTGAGGATATGTGAAAAGGCATTTTTTCTCTGCTTGTCGTTTTATCTGGACGTTTACTGCCATCATGTTTTACACTCTCCCTGGAAACTAGAACTATGCTGACCAATGCTGGCTGCAGATCTAAAAATTGAGCAACATGTAACTGAACGAAGTACAATTAGTCACCACCCGATAGGCGTCTCCCCATGGGTTCGAGTTGGCGCTCTGGCACAGTCTGTCGAAGCAGGGTTTCCTACCTTTTTTTAATGGCCTTGTTTAGAGGCCAGTCTCGCTGCTTTGAATTGCTCGATGCGTTCCTCCCTCACTTCCATAAGCGTGTCCTTGCGTTTTCTTCTAGCCCGGAGACAGGCTGCTCGAAGGGCTGCAATTTCATCAGCTCCACCGAGTATACCTGTGGCCTGCAGTTCCGTGGTCGCACCTTCCTCAGCATGGTCATCACACAAGCTCGAGACAGGACCGCAACCAGTTCGTCGCCGCTTAAACTTCCCGTGTTTTCTTCCAGATCCATAGCTTCACTGAAGGTCCCACCGTCGAGGTGGGGCGACCTTCCACGACCAGGGTTATTGGGGAGTGGCTCTCCGGCTTTCTCTTCTTGCCTCGCTGCCTATCCTGTACCGGATAGCTAGATGGTCACTGTGGGTGTAACCGTCGTCAACTATCCACTGCAGATCACCGACCAAACTTGGACTATTCATCTATTATCCATTCCACTCAGTTTCACTGGAAGGTACTTCTCGAGCCTTCGTAGCACAGCTGACATCCAGCTTGGCAGAAAGCCTCTGGCAGCGTTGCCCTCTCCGGTTAGTAAAGCGACTTCCCCTCTGCTCCTTGCATTTCCGTCTCCTGCAATTACTATTGGCTTGCTACCCACTAGGTCTGATGTTAGCCGATCGACCATCTCGGTAATTGTTCCTACTCAGCCCACCTTGGTGAGGCGTAGCAGCTGCAGTACACTCCATTTATTTCGCTATGTAATTACCCTCCGCTCTTGTGTTCCCAGCACTTCCCTGGATCAGGTATCTTCCCGTCGTACAAATCGCCGCTGATTTGGATCTATCCGCCGGAAGTTCAATATTATCCAGGGAGTGCGAGGATGCGGAGGGTCCGACAAGATAGCGACGTCCGTTCTCGCTTCTACTACCGACTGCCACAGCAACTGCTGGGCGGCCGCACGAAATGGTTGAGCCGTTGAGATGGTCGATCGGCTCCAACCATGCGACCGCCCAGTGTGCTGTGGTAATCGTAAGCCAGTAGACATCAATTGCAGGAGACTTCAATGCGTGGGCGATAGAGTGGGGAAGTCGCTTTACTAACCGGAGAGGGCAAACGCTGCTAGCTGGCCTTCGTATTAATCCCTCCAAAGCGATGTTGAATAGCAGACACGAAAGACCATCACCTTGCCGTAACCCTCTACGCGTTTCGAAGGGACTCGAGAATGCTCCTGAAACTCGAACTACGCACATCACCCGATCCATCGTCGCCTTGATCAACCGTATCAGTTTATCCGGAAATCCGTTTTCGTGCATTAGCTGCCATAGCTGGTCCCGATCGATTGTATCATATGCGGCTTTGAAGTCGATAAATAGATTATGTGTGGGCACGTTGTATTTGCGGCATTTCTGCAATACCTGACGTATGGCGAACACCTGGTCTGTGGTAGAGCGTTCACCCATAAATCCCGCCTGTTACTGCCCCACGAACTCTCTTGCAATTGGTGTTAGTCGGCGGCATAAAATTTGGGAGAGTACCTTGTAGGCGGCGTTCAGCAATGTGATTGCGCGGTAGTTGCTACAATCCAGCTTATCGCCCTTTTTGTAGATGGGACACACGACACCTTCCATACACTCCTGCGGCAGAACCTCATCCTCCCAAACCTTGGTAATCACCCAGTGCAGCGCTCTAGTCAGTGCTTCACCACCGTGTTTAAACAGCTCTCCTGGTAGTTGGTCAACTCCAGGGGCTTTGTTGTTTTTCAGCCGGCCGATCTCCTCCTGGATTTCCTGGAGATTCGGAGCCGGAAGTCGCATGTCCTGCTCGCGTGCTCCTAGGTTCATTACCATACCGCCACCGTTGTCTGCCATATCGCCATTCAGGTGTTCTTCGTAGTGCTGCCGCCACCTTTGGATCACCTCACGCTCGTTTGTAAGAAGGTTCCCGTTTATGTCCTTACACATATCGGGCTGTGGCACGTGGCCCTTACGTGAACGGTTCAACTTCTCATAGAACTTTCGTGCGTTATTAGCGCGGTAAAGTTCCTCCGTCTCCTCACGGTCTCGATCTTCCTGCTGGCGCTTTCCTCCGGAAAATCGAGTTTTGTCTGTTCCGCGCCCGTTTGTATCGTGCCTCGTTCGCCCTCGTGCGGTGTTGCAGCAATCTCGCCCATGCTGCATTCTACTCCTCAACTAACTGCTCACATTCGCCGTCATACCAGTCGTTTCTCTGATCCGGAGCCACCGTGCCTAGTGCAGCGGTTGCGGTGCTTCCAATGGCGGATCGAATATCTCTCCAGCCATCTTCAAGAGATGCTGCGCCTAGCTGCTCTTCCGTTGGGAGTGCCACTTCCAGCTGCTGCGCGTAGTCTTGGGCTAATCTACCGTCTTGTAGCCGCCCAATGTTTAGCCGCGGCGGACGACTCCGACGCGTGTTGATCACCGTCGAGAGTTTTGAGCGCAGACATACTGCAACGAGGTAGTGGTCGGATTCAATATTCGCACTGCGGTAAGTGCGTACGTTCGTGATGTCGGAGAAGAATTTACCGTCGATTAGAACGTGGTCGATTTGGTTTTCCGTTACTTGATTTGGAGATTTCCATGTGGCCTTGTGGATATTCTTGCGGGGAAAGAAAGTGATTCGGTCTACCATTCCGCGGGAGGCTGCAAAGTTTATGCATCGTTAGCCGTTGTCGTTCGATACGGTATGCGGACTATCCGGTCCGATGACCGGTCTATACATTTCCTCCCTTCCTACCTGAGCGTTCATGTCACCGATGACGATTTTGACGTCCCGCAGTGGGCATCCATCGTATGTCTACTCCAGCTGCGCATAGAACGCTTCTTTCTCGTCGTCGTATCTCCCTTCGTGTGGGCAGTGCACGTTGATGATGCTATAGTTGAAGAAACGGCCTTTTATCCTGAGCTTGCACATCCTTGCGTTGATCGGCTGCCACCCAATCACCCGTTTGCGCATCTTTCCCAGCACTATGAAGCCGGTTCCCAGCTCGTTGGTGGTGCCACAGCTTTGGTAGAAGATAGCCGCTCGATGCCCGCTTTTCCACACTTTCTGTCCTGTCCAGTGGATTTCCTGCAGCGCTACGATATCGAAGTTGCGGGGATGTAATTCGTCGTAGATTATCCTGTCGCAACCTGCGAAGCCTAGCGACTTGCAGTTCCATGTTCCAAGCTTCCAATCGCCTAGGTCGTTGCCGATTGTATCGAGTCGTATTATCTTCTATGTCGTTCGTAATAGTTGTTTTTAAAGGCGGCTTATTGGGCCTGCGCAAACCTCCTGTCTCGTCGGAAGGCCGTCGTGTCAGGGCTGTTTAGCGTCCCACCTAACACCAGGGGCTTGTGCGCTTTGAGCGGCACACGGTCGCTTTGGCGGAGCCTACTTGCGGATACATGCAGCTTTTTATAGAGGTTTATCAGGGCCCACTGTCAAACCATACCGCATCCTAGGCAGGCGCCACAACTCGCAGATGGCCTGGGGAGGGATCGTCAAGCCCTTGGACATAGTCCCTGCTGCCCTTAAAACCGATTACATTGATCTTATTTAATTATCTTAAAGATAACTCGTCCAGCTCAAACCTTTGTAGGGGTATGTGGCGGGACCATCATCATAAATATACCAATCAAATCTATTGAAATTGTAGTGAACGTTAATGGATCGTTGTTCCGCAAAAAACGTTTTGCCATTTTCAAAAGAATTCCTGGAGAATTTCCGAAGCTATTCTTGGTGATATCTAGTAATTTATTCGGGAAATCAATTAGGGATTACTTTGTAAATTCTTTTGAGTATTTCCTCGGAAATTCTTTACGGATATATTAAAAAATACTAAATTAGTTAGGATTTTTCAAAGCAATTCCTGGTGGAACTTCCGAAGGAATTTTGGGATCAGTTTTCCAAGGAATTTTTCAGAGAAATCACTACACTGAAAATATTCCAAACGTTTGATCGATATTCCACGTAAATCGAACGTGTTTCTCCAATCTTCATTTCCAATCACGAACCACGTCGAATCATCAAGCAATTAACTTGAATTGGTACCATTTGAAAAAACTGTTTATTATAACGTGTTTTACAAATCATTCTACAGAGAACTCATTTGTGACCACAGTAACATGGCGTTCGCAAAACATTGTTGTGAGTTGTATTTTCAAAAAAAGTGTAAAGTGATTATGAAGGGTTTTTTTCTAAAGTAATTCTTGGAAGAATAGCCGAAGGAATCCCGAATGGATTTTTCAAAGGAGTTACTAAAGGTATTCTCGATCTTCATTTCCAATCACGAACCACGTCGAATCAACAAGGAATTAACTTGAATTGGTACCATTTGAAAAAACCCAGATTAATCCACCTAGCAGTGATGATGCCTTTCTCGTGCATTATAAAATATATTGAAAAAATCACATTAGAAAGGTCAAAAAAGCTCTTTGGGGGAATAGATCACATTTTTTCGATCATTTTTAATATTTTTGCCTTGCCTCAAAAAAAAATTGTTCTTTGAATTTTCAAGGGAGACCTTTGGGAAAAAACAATGATTTTTCAATAATTCCGAAAAGCAATGATCGAGCTCAATAGCAAACAATTCCCCGTCGAATGCAACTTGTTAACTAATTCTAAGTTCTAAAAAGTGTGCCTACAAAATTTGTACACATACACACAAACATACACAAAAAAAACAGACATCACCTCAGTTTGTCGAGCTGAGTTGATTGGTATACACCCATACACCCACACGGTTGGTATTCTTTAATTTCCCGGTTAACCTGATTTTTCACAGCTTTTTAAATACCACCTGAATTTTCTTTGATTTTTTGTGAATTTTTTCATGGGGTTAACTCATAGTATCATCAACGCTGAATGTCGTAATCAACAAAAACCCACCCGTGTAAAAAAAGAACCGGGTGTATAACACTATGGGTCTCCGGGCCTTCTACCAAGTTTTTTTTAGCAATCATATAGCCTTTCGGTACAACTTTGTTGTACGAGAAAGGAAAAAATGCATATGTTACAAATATGCGATCGTGCGATAGTACAATGATTAGCGATAGTAAATACAAACGCAACGGCGCGTTTTGAAAAATACATATGGATTAACTTTCCAGACGCGCTGCTGCGCCTACAATTGTTTTAGGACTGATTTCCACGTAGTGTTTTTTCACCAATGTAATATTAAAGTTTAATAAAACTAGTTGTATGTCATACATTGATTTTGCATGCCTTTATGTATTAATTGTACAAGTACATTTGTGAAAATGAAACCAATAATTCACATAAATATAAATGAAAAAAGCCGCATAATATGGAAATAAGGAGGTGTATGAAAACGAACGTTATGTTCAAATCAGCCATATGCCCAAACTACACCATCATTCCACCTAAACCAACCAAACCACCCAAACCAATAAGCAGTTAGCCTCAATAACACGCCTCTTCCTTCCTTCCAAAGCATGAAACAAAATGGCAGCTAACGTAACGAGCGCACGAGAAAGCATGTACGTAGGTATACGATTTTTATTTCCAACGATGAAACTTTTACAACTGTGTTGATGCGAGCGGATAAAGTCATCGGCTTCGGGTCTCTAGCGCGTGTGTGTTCGTCCATTAGTTTTCGTGATCCACATTTGAAGCTTTGGAAAACTTTGCTTGAGAGGTTCTTCTTCTTCTTCTTCTTGGCATTACATCCCCACACTGGGACAGAGCCACCTCACAGCTTAGTGTTCATTAAGCACTTCCACAGTTATTAACTGCGAGGTTTCTAAGCCAAGTTACAATTTTTGCATTCGTATATCATGAGGCTAACACGATGATACTTTTATGCCCAGGGAAGTCGTGACAATTTCCAATCCGAAAATTACCTAGACCGGGAATCGAACCCAGCCACCCTCAGCATGGTCTTGCTTTGTAACCGCGCGTCTTACCGCACGGCTAAGGAGGGTCCCAAGGGCTTGAGAGGTTAGCATCATCAATAAAGCACGAAAGAAGCAACACAAACATTCATGCTGTCAATTATACACGGTGCGAAATTCATTCACCGCATGCGGAAATGCTGCACCCTTAATTTGTTTTACTCAATATTGTGCGGTTACTTGCTAAGTTTTTTTTAACTTTATTAAAGTGTTATTTTAATCTCCAGATTATGTTCAACACCGTACTTGCTAAATGGGCACGGTCGGTTAAAGTAGCTGTTCCTTAAATAGTTCGTTAAAGTAGTCGCTAGATTATTCCCTTTTGTTTTTAGCGAGACAGAGTATATGTCAAAAAAAATCAACCAGCAATATGCGGTGTATTGTTCGAAATGAACGTTTATCAGCAATGGAATAATCCATCTAGTGAAAATTAATGGCGTTTTGCTGTACTATAAATCTCGCAGGGGCCCTTCTTAGCCGTGCGGTAAGACGCGCGGCTACAAAGCAAGACCATGCTGAGGGTGGCTGGGTTCGATTCCCGGTCTAGGTAATTTTCGGATTGGAAATTGTCTCGACTTCCCTGGGCATAAAAGTATCATCGTGTTAGCCTCATGATATACGAATGCAAAAGTGGTAACCTGGCTTAGAAACTGTGGAAGTGCTTAATAAACACTAAGTTGCGAGGCGGCTCTGTCCCAGTGTGGGGATGTAATGCCAATAAGAAGAAGAAGATAAATCTCGCATAATTTATCAAAAGGACCTAAGTAACATTTTTTTCATGAATTAATTTGAGTACTGCAATCAACAGAACAACATGAAAGCTATTGATTGCAGTATTCAAATTATTTCATGAAAAAAATATTACTTACGTCCTTTTGAAAAGTTAAGCGGGAATTCATGAAAAAATGTTACTTAGGTCCTTTTGAAAAGTTATGCGAGAAATGTAATAAAATGCGTAAAGCCAAAATAGAACTTTTTGGGAACTTGCAAGTGTTTTGATTGTTTAAGTTGACTTTTTGTAAATTTATTGGTCAATATTTAAGAGATGCTGTAAAAAGAAAAGTGCATACTTAGTTTTTCCAAATTTGATTCAGACTATCTTTTGAAAAGGTTCAAACTTGTTTTTACTGATTTTTTCAAATGGATATAATCGAAAAACGACCCTTCCTACAAAAAAGTGTTGTATGGGTGACTATCGCAAAATCAGTCAAACTTTCTAATAAAACTTTTTGAAAAACTCTAAATTGAACCCTACACTAAAAAAATCGATTTAAAAAATTAAAAGTCGATTTGCAAAAAAAAACGCCCTTTTCGATTTGGACGAAATTTTGTCTCAAGATAGGTGATTATGTTCCCTACCAACCATCCATACATCGCAAGCTGGGCACTTTGAAGGGAAAATTTTTTTTCTAACAGAAACTTTTTCTAGAGGGAATCGATTTTTTCATTGTCTTTAAGGGGTGGATTTAACATATGTCTACATATATACTCATATTAAGTATTCCTGTACAGTCAGGCAGAGTACAATGTTTTGGTCGTAACTGGGCGCAACTAAAGAAGCTAATAATGGAATATAATATTGTTTTGAAGATATAAACCCCTTTTTAATATTACTTTTAATTTAAAACAAACTATATTTAGTGACTAAATTAGACAATGTATCATAAAAATAGATTTGCTTGGGGTTCTATAACGATGGCTTTCATTGGTTTAGTTTCAGATGAAAATACACTGAAAATAATTCCGACAAGAAAAGTTTTTGTTAGAAAAACTTTTTTTCCATAAAAGTGCCCAGCTTGCGATGTATGGACGGTTGGTAGGGAACATAATCACCTATCTTGAGACAAAATTTCATTTAAATAAAAAAGGGCGTTTTTTCGCAAATTTAAAATTTTTAAACTGATTTTTTTCAGTGTAGGGCTCAATTTGGATTGTTTCCGATATTTTCACTAGAAAGTTTGACTGATTTTGCGATGGTCACCCATACAACACTTTTTTGTGGGATGCATCGTTTTTCTATTATATCCATTTGAAAATATTAGCAAAAAAAATTTCGGCTCTTTTCAAAGCAAAGTCTAGATTAAATTTGGAACAACATTTTTGTTTTCATTTCGGATCATCTGGTAATTTTTCATTTCTTACTTCTTACTTTTCACTCCTCACTTCGCACTTCTCACGTCTCACTTCTCACTGCTCAAATCGTCCCATAGGGGAAAGAAATGGCAGAAATGACGCTTAACTTTTAAAAAGAACATATGTCACCTTTTTTCATGAATTAATTTGTGTACTGCAATCAAAAGCTATCATATTGGTCTGTTGATCGCAATATTAAAATTCATTCATGAAAATATGTTTCTTAGGTCATTTTGAAAAAATAAACGAGAATTTTCAGTGTATACATGAAATCTTAAAATAGGTACTTTTTAACTTATTAATGGGTTTCTATGTTTCTTTGTGAAGTTTTTTTTTCCGTGTAAACTGTGTATTCTATGCTGTCAGTGTACCGGTTTCGAATAAAATGTGTCTTGGGAGAATATAACCTAGAAAATCGATAGCTTATTTGTTACGAAATAATGATGTCTCATAACTCTTCGAATATTTACTATTTTTTGAGACGTGCCATCATTATGAAATTCAATAGCGAACAAGAAGAAAACATTCCCCATCGAATGCAACTTGTTGTAGCAAAATCGATTCAGGTTTAGTACTAGAAAAATTGTCTAATGTTTCAATGTGCACACACACACACACACACACACACACACACACACACACACACACACACACACACACACACACACACACACACGGACAGACAGACATTTGCTCAGTTTTTATTTATTTATTTATTTTATTTATTTTATTTATTTTATTTATTTTATTTATTTTATTTATTTTATTTATTTTATTTATTTTATTTATTTTATTTATTTTATTTATTTTATTTATTTTATTTATTTTATTTATTTTATTTATTTTATTTATTTTATTTATTTTATTTATTTTATTTATTTTATTTATTTTATTTATTTTATTTATTTTATTTATTTTATTTATTTTATTTATTTTATTTATTTTATTTATTTTATTTATTTTATTTATTTTATTTATTTTATTTATTTTATTTAATCTTCAACTTATTGTTGTACAGATTGAAACTTATACTATATGGAGGATCCTTCGTTTATATGTAGACTTACTTAAGCCGAAATCATACACTTCACTGGTTTCATTAAATGCACGGCAGCACAAAGTCCACGGTTCGTTAAAGCTATAGTTGGTGCGACGGGTAGATTGCCAAAGGAGCGAGTGTTGACGTAGTTGTCGTTGAGGAGCATGAAAGTTTACTTGGCTTAGAAGAGCGCTGCATTCAACATCCCCGTTGAGAAGTCCATAAACATAGAGCCGTTGTAGAAGTTTTCTTCTAGATACCAATGTCTCCAGAAAAATTAGCCGGCATCTTTCTTCATAAGGTGGTAAGTTGGCGAAATCATTCCAGGGCAGCACACGTAAAGCGTATCGGATAAAATTCCGTTGGATAGCTTCTATTCGGTCGGTTTGTGTGACGTGGTAGGGTGCCCAAACAACTACAGCGTATTCCAGCAGGCTACGAACGACGCCACAATATATAGATTTGAGCGCGTAAACATCCTGGAAAGCGTTTGTATTCCTTTTAACAAAGCCTAACAGAGCATAAGCTTTAGCTGTTACCGTCGTGATGTGCTCATTGAATCTCACTTTTGAGTCTATTACTACTCCCAGGTCCTTGACCGTGCTAACTCGGAGAAGATTGTTGTTTCCCATTGAATAATCAACATGCAGGGGATTACGCAAGCGGTTGAAAGAAATGACACTACATTTGGAAATGTTAACCTGCATGCCATTCAGAGTGCACCAGTAAAGGAGAGAGTCTATGTCTTGCTGGAGTGCACAACAATCAAGATTAGATCTAATCACACGAAATATTTTCAGATCATCGGCAAACATAAGTTTCGACGATTTCAGACGAGTTGAGAGGTCGTTGACAAATAGGATGAAGATTAACGGTCCTAAATGACTTCCCTGGGGAACCCCTGATGGTATTTCGAAGCTGGGCGAACTGATTCCGTTGATACTGATGAAGGCAGAGCGATCAATCAAATACGACCGCAGCCATTGTGTAGCCCAGTCCGGTAGTCCCATACGTTTCATTTTGTCGACAACGAGCCCATGAGGAACCTTATCGAACGCCTTGCTAAAGTCCACGTAGATGCAATCGACTTGTCGTCTTTTCTCGATTGACTTAATCAATGAGTTGACAAACACCATGAGGTTAGTGGTTGTAGATCGTTTCCGCATGAATCCATGTTGATGCTCGGTAATCATTGGACGAATCGCGTGGTACATAACATCATAGATCATTTTTTCGAGCACTTTGGGTAAACAGTTTAGAATAGAAATTCCACGATAATTCTCCACGTTATGTATATTCCCCGACTTGTGTATAGGTGTATTTGATGCAACCTTCCACGCTGACGGGAACACTCCACTGTTGAGGGAACGGTTGAATATGATTGAAACTGGCGAAGCTAAAGGCGCAGCAAATTGCTTGATGAACGATGGCGGTAAACGGTCAGGGCCGGGGCCTTTCGAAGCATCCACATATGAAAGAACTTTCTGGACTTCATCAACTGAAACATTCAATTGCGGCAGATGAATATTGTAATGTGCCAAACTACTCATCCAATCCCGATGTTCTTCAGGTGAATGAGCAGGGGGGACATTCGAAAACACGTTCTTGAAGAATTCAGCGAATAGGTTGGCAGCACCTTCCGCATTATCGGCGTTGGTTTCCTTGAAGTAGACATTCTGTGGGATACCGTTATTCCATCTAAGCTTTTTCACATATGACCAGAACGACGACGGATCCCGTTTTGCATTTGATTCGTTGCGCTGTATGTATTCGTAGAAAACTCTGTTCAGCTGGGATGAATAGTGCTCCTCCATATTTCGAAGCGATTCCTTGTTAAGTCGAGCTGAATCGAATGGTATATAATACTATGGGTCTACAAGCGCTCTATAAAAAGTACGTTTTGGCAGTGAAATGAAAGCCTTTCTGGTACAACTTTGTTGTACGAGAAAGGCAAAACTGTTTATTATAACGTGTTTTACAAATCATTCTACAGAGAACTCATTTGTGACCATAGTAACATGGCGTTCCCAAAACATTGTTGTGAGTTGTATTTTCAAAAAAAGTGTAAAGTGATTATGAAGGGTTTTTTTCTAAAGTAATTCTTGGAAGAATAGCCGAAGGAATCCCGAATGGATTTTTCAACGGAGTTACTAAAGGTATTCTCGAAGAGTTTACAAAAAAATCTCAAAAGCTAAATTACCTCAAAATTCTTCTGAATGAGTTCTCAAAAAAATCCCTATGAATTTCAAAATAATACCCGAAGCATTTCCCGAAGGTTTTTACAGTAAAGCAGTAATAGAACGCTAGTGGCGCTGTAACTATTGAAATTATTCTGCCAAAATATGCTTCAATAAGCTTAATAAGTGGGCCCTCCTTAGCCGTGCGGTAAGACGCGCGGCTACAAAGCAAGACCATGCTGAGGGTGGCTGGGTTCGATTCCCGATGAACACTAAGTTGCGAGGCGGCTCTGTCCCAGTGTGGGGATGTAATGCCAATAAGAAGAAGAAGAAGAAGAAGAAGCTTAATAGACTATTCAGATTACGATTAGATTATTTATCGTAATAAATATCGTGTTGAAGCTGAGAAAGAAAATTGAATGTATGGGGATGGCATCAGGTTATTATTATGTTAAGCATAAAATGCCCCAAAAACAGCCCACGACATTCATTTCATTTTCATTTATTTAGTTAACATCTAAACAGATAACACTGAATCAACAATTTGACGCCACAATGCACGGTTCGAGGCCGCATCTCTCCATCCTCGGATACGCCCCACGCTCGCCAAGTCGTTCTGCACCTGGTCTGCCCATCTCGCTCGCTGCGCTCCACGCCGTCTCGTACCTGCCGGATCGGAAGCGAACACCATCTTTGCAGGGTTGCTGTCCGGCATTCTTGCAACATGTCCTGCCCATCGTACCCTTCCGGCTTTAGCTACCTTCTGGATACTGGGTTCGCCGTAGAGTTGGGCGAGCTCATGGTTCATTCTTCGCCGCCACACACCGTCTTCTTGCACACCGCCAAAGATGGTCCTAAGCACCCGTCTCTCGAATACTCCGAGTGCTTGCAAGTCCTCCTCGAGCATTGTCCATGTTTCATGTCCGTAGAGGACTACCGGTCTTATTAACGTCTCTTGTACATGACACATTTGGTGCGGTGGCGAATCTTTTCGACCGCAGTTTCTTCTGGAGCCCGTAGTAGGCCCGACTTCCACAGATGATGCGCCTTCGTATTTCACGACTAACGTTGTTGTCAGCCGTTAGCAAGGATCCGAGGTAGACGAATTCCTCGACCACCTCGAAGGTATCCCCGTCTATCGTAACACTGCTTCCCAGGCGGGCCCTGTCGCGCTCGGTTCCGCCCACAAGCATGTACTTTGTCTTTGACGCATTCACCACCAGTCCAACTTTTGTTGCTTCACGTTTCAGGCGGGTGTACAGTTCTGCCACCTTTGCAAATGTTCGGCCGACAATGTCCATGTCATCCGCGAAGCAAATAAATTGACTGGATCTGTTGAAAATCGTACCCCGGCTGTTACACCCGGCTCTCCGCATAACACCTTCTAGCGCAATGTTGAACAACAGGCACGAAAGTCCATCACCTTGTCTTAGTCCCCGGCGCGATTCGAACGAACTGGAGTGTTCGCCCGAAATCTTCACACAGTTTTGCACACCATCCACCGTTGCTTTGATCAGTCTGGTAAGCTTCCCAGGAAAGCTGTTCTCGTCCATAATTTTCCATAGCTCTACGCGGTCTATACTGTCGTATGCCGCCTTGAAATCAACGAACAGATGGTGCGTTGGGACCTGGTATTCACGGCATTTTTGAAGGATTTGCCGTACAGTAAAGATCTGGTCCGTTGTCGAGCGGCCGTCAACGAAGCCGGCTTGATAACTTCCCACGAACTCGTTCACTAATGGTGACAGACGACGGAAGATGATCTGGGATATCACTTTGTAGGCGGCATTAAGGATGGTGATCGCTCGAAAGTTCTCACACTCCAGTTTGTCGCCTTTCTTGTAGATGGGGCATATAACCCCTTCCTTCCACTCCTCCGGTAGCTGTTCGGTTTCCCAGATTCTGACTATCAGTTTGTGCAGGCAAGTGGCCAGCTTTTCCGGGCCCATCTTGATGAGCTCAGCTCCGATACCATCCTTACCAGCTGCTTTATTGGTCTTTAGCTGTTGAATGGCATCCTTAACTTCCCTCAAGGTGGGGGCTGGTTGGCTTCCATCGTCCGCTGAACTGACGTAGTCATCTCCTCCGCTGCCTTGACTTTCACTGCCTGTACTCTCAGCGCCATTCAGATGTTCCTCGTAGTGCTGCTTCCACCTTTCGATCACCACACGTTCGTCCGTCAAGATGCTCCCATCCTTATCCCGGCACATTTCGGCTCGCGGCACGAAGCCTTTGCGGGATGCGTTGAGCTTCTGATAGAACTTGCGTGTATCTTGAGAACGGCACAGCTGTTCCATCTCCTCGCACTCCGCTTCTTCCAGGCGGCGTTTCTTCTCCTGAAAAGGCGGGTCTGCATTCTCCGCTTCCGTCTATAACGTTCCACGTTCTGCCGGGTTGGTACCTTGCAGCGCGACCGCCCGCGCTGCGTCCTTCTCCTCCAGAATCTGTTTGCACTCTTCGTCGAACCAATCGTTCCGTCGACTTCGACCCATATACCCGACGTTGTTCTCCGCTGCGTCGTTAATGGCTGCTTTAACTGTACTCCAGCAGTCCTCAAGAGGGCCCCATCGAGCTCACCTCTTCCGGCAACGCTGCCTCGAGATGCTGCGCGTATGCAGTGGCGACATCAGGTTGCTTCAGTCGCTCTAGGTCGTACCGCGGCGGTCGTCGGTACCGAACATTGTTGATGACGGATAGTTTTGGGCGCAGTTTAACCATCACCAGATAGTGGTCCGAGTCGATGTTAGCGCCACGATATGTCCTGACGTCGATAATGTCGGAGAAGTGCCGTCCATCAATCAGAACGTGGTCGATTTGTGATTCTGTCTGCAGTGGTGATCTCCAGGTGTACCGATACGGGAGGCTGTGTTGGAAGTAGGTGCTACGAATGGCCATATTCTTGGAGGCGGCGAAATCAATTAGTCGTAGGCCGTTTTCGTTCGTCAGCCGGTGAGCGCTGAACTTTCCAATAGTCGGTCTAAACTCCTCCTCTTGGCCAACCTGAGCGTTCAAATCTCCTATGATGATTTTGACGTCGTGGATTGGGCAACTGTCGTACTCACGTTCCAGCTGCGCGTAGAATGCGTCCTTATCATCATCAGTGCTTCCGGAGTGTGGGCTATGGACGTTGATTATGCTGAAGTTGAAGAACCGGCCTTTGATCCTCAACCTGCACATTCTTTCATTGATCGGCCACCACCCGATCACGCGCCTTTGCATATCGCCCATCACTATGAAAGCTGTTCCCAGCTCGTGTGTGTTGCCGCAGCTCTGGTAGATGGTATGATTACCTCTAAACGTTCGCCCCATTGATCCAATTCCAACAAACCTCCTGCAGCGCTACGATGCCGAATCCACGATCCTTGAGCACATCGGCGAGTATGCGTGTGCTCTCGATGAAGTTGAGAGATTTGCAGTTCCACGAACCGAGTTTCCAATCACTAGTCCCTTTTCGTCGCAGTGGTCTTCGTCGTTGGTTCCGGTCCGTACTCTCTTGTTGATTGTTCGTTGCGTATGTTTTTTTAAAGGCTGGCTTGCAGGGCCTGACACCAAACCCTCTAAATCTCCGGAGGACCATTCCTCCTTATTCCCGGTGGACCATGGTGCACAGTTTCACTTAGAGTCCCTCGCTGGCACTCGGACGATGATCAGCCGCCCCTAACATGGAGAACGGACACTGTTGTGAGCCGATCCTGACATGGAGAACAGACGATCAATAAGATTTGCACCACCGAAGAGGAGCAAACCCCCCTTCCTGTCAGCATACGACCATAGTTCCCACCGGGGTTGGTTACCCGATCTTCCCTAAGGTTGCTCGTATCCCGGCCAGCACCGCGGGGAGGTAGGGATAGGAGTTGCTGGGTAAGAGGCTAAGGACCGCGAGATGGGGTCTATTTTATTCCTTCAGGTACGCGAAGTACCAATGGTACGCTTTACCCAGCATTTGCCGTGCCAATAACACATAAAGCCCACGTGCCCACGACATAAAGAAGGTATTATCTGTCCAGTTAGAATCCGGAATCATTTGCTGCAAGAATTATTTTACAGCGGTATGTCCACCTAGGCGTCCACTTTCTGTGGTATAAATTTCATGGTGTTTCGTGCAGCGAGTCAAAAATTATTCCAGATAGAAGCCGAGAGAAGAGAAAAAATTCAAAATAAATTTAGGATAGCTTCCTGGCCAAAAGTTTGCTTTTATGGACAAATTTGCCAAACAACTGATGATTTGGCGAGGGATATGCAGCTGTAGAGCAGAGACCAAAGTGTTCGTGACGAATAAGACGATGGACTCTAAGCTGTACAAGGAAGAATGTCTCAAAAACCGCGTACTAAATTTCATGAAAGCCCATGAAGGTGATTTGGCCAGATTTGGCGAGTTGCCACTACAGCCGGGAAGTCGTCCAGTTGTACCGCAATAATAACGTAGATTTCAACAATAAAAACATAATCCACCCAACTGCCCGCAGTTTAGGCCCATCGAGACATTTTGGACAATAATGAAGCGGAAGCTTGAGAAAACTGGATAAACAGCTCGGGACGCGACTTAGATGACCAAAATATCGAACAAATGTGTCAAGAAAGTCGTCTCCGGAGGTGTGCAGCGTTTCGTGAGAGGAATAAAGGTTGCATTGGTTCGGCTATCTGCAGCGGACGCCTCCAAGGTAGTAGTTAGGAAGCGTCAAGTTGGGATGGTCGGTGTGCCCGAAGTTTACTTCAAGTGCCTGGAACCGGGGCACAAGCAATGGGACTGTAAAGGCCCTGACAGAAGCAATCTCTGCTGACGCTGCGGATTGGAGGGACATAAGGCAAAATGCTGCACGAACCCTCCCAATTGTTTGATTTGTTCCAGCAAAGCTGTGAACAGCAAGCACCCCATCCATGGGGGGTTCGAAGTGCCCGGCGTTTAAGCGTGCTGCAAAATCACAGTGCAGGTAACGCAGCTGGCTTGCTCGGCCACGCCCGAGTGTTTGGTGTGCGCAGGTTTAGAGGAAACGGCGGAACACGTGTTGTTCGTGTGCCCGCGTTTTCGCACAATACGTGACCACATGCTTGCCACATGTGATCTGGACACTACCCCTAGTTCGGAGGATGTGTAAAGATGGAGTTGGCTGGAACGCCGTTTTATCGGCTATCGCCCAAATCGTCTCGGAGTTACACAGAAGGTGGCGCGTGGACTCAAGGATGGCTAGTTCAGGCGCAAATAAGAGGTGGTCCAACGGATCGGAGTCGGATTCATGGGTCATACCGGTGGTCATGCTCTGTGGTCGAACTCGATCCTTTTAACGAACAAGTGGCCGCGCGAAGAACAACATGGTATCGTCGCTTTCGCGGCGTTGGTCAACCGGGCGGGTTCCGAGCCCGAGGACGGAAAGGGGTCCTCGTCAAGGCTGGGGCAGGCGTAGGCACCGCGTCGGCAAGTCCCTCTGTGTGTTGGTGAATAGACCCTATCGAAGAGAGGTCAATTTGGGGTGCACGCGGCATCATCAATACCAACATTTTATGTTTCCTTTGCTGATAGAACATAAAAATGTTCCGTGGAACTTTAAACATGTCACATGTAACTTTAAACATGTCACATGCGACATGCAACATAAAGCATGTTACATGCAACATAAAACATGTTACATGTAACATAATACATGTTACACGTAACATAAAATATGTTACAGGCAACATCAAACACGGTTTTTGCAACATAAATCATGTTACATGCATTATAAGACATGTAACTTGCAACATTAAACATGATACATGCAACATTAAACATGGTACATGCAACATAAAGCATGTTCCGTGCAACAATAAAATTATACATGTCACATGCGACATACATGCACTATAAAGCATGCTTCATGCAACTTGTTACATGCAACTCATGTTACTTTAATTAATTAATTTCTAAAACCTCAAACGTTATCACTGTAGTTTCTCAATCCTAGTTTTTTTATTCGTGAAACACTTCAAAGGAACTAAGTTCCACTGAGTTTTCACTTGGTTTACCTTGTATGTAATTGTATCCCCACGCTTTTTGTAATTTTATTAGTAAATGTTCACTACCAGTGGGCTTTCTGTGCGAGCTCTTTAGTTTGGGGGTCAGTAAAGGGTATAAAAAAGTAGAAAAGCAGACCAGGTTCCAATTGGAACGTAGAGCCTAAGAAGAAGAAGTGTACGAGATGAACCGGCCAAGGGCCGAATATCTCGAATATATTACGCGAAACTCGCCCGTAGCAGATACGCCCCTGTTGGTTATACTAAAGACACACTGGTGGTACAAGGACCGTGGTATACCACGGTTATATACCCTAGTACATATTGTACCATGGTTTTCCACGTTGTACCAGCATGGTACAAGGCGACACACCTGTGGTACAACTTGTACCATGGTACGAATACCATCAGTGTGTCATTAGTATTACGCGAAACTCGCCCATAACAGATACGCCCTTGTAAGTTACGCGAAACTCGCCCATAGCAGATACGCCCTTGTCAGATACGCGAAACTCGCCCATAGCAGATACGCCCTTGTTAGTTACGCGAAACTCGCCCTTAGCAGATACGCCCTTGTTAGTTACGCGAAACTCGCCCTTAGCAGATACGCCCTTGTCAGATACGCGAAACTCGCCCATAGCAGATACGCCCTTGTTAGTTACGCGAAACTCGCCCATAGCAGATACGCCCTTGTTAGTTACGCGAAGCTCGCCCATAGCAGATACGCCCTTGTTAGATACGTCTAACTCGCCCTGGGTAGATACGCCCTTGTTAGATACGCGAAACTCGCCCTCAGTAGATACGTCCTTTTTGAATATGCCGAATTCGCCCCTGGCATATACGCCCTTGTTGAACACGCGAAGCTCGCCCTCAATAGATACGCCCTTGTTGGATACGCGTAACTGGCACTAAATTCTCCTCGGGTATTTGTCTTTCACTTGGGTCTCAAATGTAGGCATATGAGTTGTTCTAAGATCTCCAAATTGTCCTGGAGTTTGAATCAAATGTTCTGCCGAATCAACCAAGGCTTCCATGATCAACCCCAATTACAATTCCTTCCCGATTTTGGCAACACGACCGGATTTTAATGTGAGGATAAAATGGGGATAAAATGGAGGCAAACTTTCTTGTGGTCGGTGTGATTAAGAGTGCACAATTTTCGCTGACATTATGGAAAAAATTAACGCAAAGTATAAGAAATTCCATTGTTTTAGAAAAGGGTTACGGAAATCTGCATTCTGTACATTGGTCAAGCGTATCCAATGTAGTGTGAGTATGGGTTAACTACACTCGAGTATGGGTATGGGTTAACTACTACGACTGAAGAGGGAAGCAAAGCAGATCGGACTGGTCATTAACACGTTGAAGACGAAGTACGCTCAAGAGAAGACAACGGCCATTCACCACGAGCTTGTATCAATGGCGACAAAATCAAAGTTGTTGAAGAATTCGTGTACTTGGGTTCACTTGACCTCCGATAACGATACCAGCAGACAAATTTGGAGACGCAACGTGGCAGGAAAGCGTACGTACTTTGGATTCCGATCGAGTAGAGTTCGCCGCCGTACCAAACAGACTCCCTCATTAAACCGGAGGTGGTAGTCCTCCTCGAACACGAGATCTGGATAATGCTTGTGGAGAACCAACTGTGCGTTGGCTGTAAAAATGCTACAACGATCCGGCAGGCACAAGAAGGCGAGGTGTGCAGCGATCAAGGTGGATCTATCAGGTGTAAGACGATTTACGGAACCTCTGTAGATTGCGTAACTGGTAACGTACAGCAGTGGACGAAGACGACTGTTTTGTACCGCAAAAGCCACTCCGTCCTTGGACTAAATAAATAATTTACTTTCGAATTTATTCACTGAATAAATAATAATGCAGCAGAAAGACGTATAAAATGACAGTTTCTCGGCTACTATCAGAAAAGAGGTGCATAAGGAGCAAACCTAGAACTATTTTTGAAAGTGACGACGCCATTTTCATTCACCGAAGCTACACTGCGCATCAGATAAGTTTTATTGTAATATTGAAGACAAATTTATTACTCCCTATCCGCTTTTTTCTCGCATAACTCCAAAATTAAAGAAATTTTTGAAAGTTTTATTAGCTCTAACAAGAAATATATCCCTCATCTTTCTTTGCTGTTGGAACTGATCGATATTTTTTGGAAAATATGCATTTTTTTGGGTTGGCCAAATTAGGCACTAAGGTGGCCAAAACCGGTACACTTCCCTTATATGAAAATAAATCGAAATATATTTATGATCACATGTGTACAAACGCTCGAAATATTTGTGTTTGCATTTCAATTGATTTACTTAAAAGAGTAATGAAAATAAACAAACTAATCATTTACTGAATTACCGAACATTACATTACCGAACAAATCGGTGAAGCATTTACGAACAGATCGGTAAATTTTGACAGTTGGGGGTTTCGCTGGCTTCGGCAAAATAATTTAAGTGTGCATTTTGTCCTTTTTCGGCCTTCTTCTGTATTTGGGTCTTTTTGGACAAGGCTTGTTATAAGCCCCTTTCGCTTTTTGGCACTTTTGTATTGAGAGTCTGCTAAATTTTGGCCCTTTTGGACTAAGCTAAGAGTTTTCTAATCGACAGTTCTCTGAATTTTTGGCCCTTTTGGGCTAGGCTCTTAATAAGCCCTTTTTACTTTTTGGCCCTTTTGAAGGGAGGTTCTTTTTGGCGTATCTGTGCTAGGCTCTTGATAAGCCTTTTCGATTTGTGCTCTTTTGGATTGAGAGTCTCCTATATTTTGCCCCTTTTGAACTAAGATTTTCGGCCATGGCTCGTCATAAGCCCTTTTTTATCTTTTGGCCCTTTTGAGGGAAGGTTCTTCTGCATTTGAGCCCTTTTGGACAAGCTTGTTATAAGCCCCTTTCGCTTTTTGGCCCTTCTGAATTGAGAGTCCTCTGAATGTTGGCCCTTTTGAACTAAGGTTGTTGGCCGTGGCTCGTTATGAGCCCTTTTTACTTTTTGGCCCTTTTGAAGAAACTTCTGTGGTGGACAGACGTGACCGGAGGCGGAACATAATAAACGGCACGAATATTACTATTTTGTATAACTTTATTTCGTTCCTCGATATCACGCGCGGCTGTACGTACGAGCTATCATTTTTCTTCTGTGGTTGGCTTTCTTGTCATCATCGTCGCTCCTTCTCTCTCGTGTCATTCGCAACCAGGGGTGCGCCAACCGCCACAGTGCCCCCTAGTTACACCAAGAATCTAACACGATGGCCCGTAGGTGTAACTAAGGTTATCTTGCCATCAGAATCTGTCGAGGTTTTCAAGCTGACATGAGCTGCTTTGACTCGATCAATTGAAATTCTTTGCGGTTTCGGATTGATCAGCACATCCATGCTCTTATCCGTTCGAGCGATGACGCTATAAGGTCCGTCGTATTTCTTCACAGTATCGTCGCGCACGAAAACATGGGTAAACTTTTCCTTTGGTGTGGTGTTTGGTTTCAACTGGTGTGATCTGGTTATTACACGATGAAGTTTTTTTTTATCCCTTTATTTATTTGTTAGGCACTCTGTGTTACTTGACCGCTACAGTGCCGAGATCTACTGTGGTATTCTGCTCTACAGAATCCACACAGAATCTATTTTTAGATTTCCATTACCATTATTGTTGTCGTTGCCAGTCCATCTCATCGTGAGTCCATTGTGTCCGTTTGTCCATGTCGTGATTCAATGATCGTCGCATTGTTCGGTTGCCATTAATCCGGGTAACGTTGGAGGAATGCCTCCGAGAAGAACAAGTTGTCAGTCGTCATCAGGCAGCCGTGACGGTAAGGCGCGTACCCCAAACGCCACCGTATGGGCTGCGGATCTGGCGACTGACGAGGGTTTGGTGGAGGGGCTGGGAATCGAACCCATGACCATTCGCTTGTAAGGCGAACGTGTAGCCAACTACGCTACGGGACCCCCCACGATGAAGATCTGATGAAAAATTAGCTCGATCGACGATTTTTTCCCGGTGTTTCGAAGAATTTTCCGGGCACACGTAGAGGTTGACCGTACACCAACTCGGCGGGTGAACACTCCATGCCCTCCTTGAAGGCGGTCCGTAAACCAAGCAAAATCAACGGGAGTCGAACAAACCACCTCTTGGCATAGACGCACATAATAGCTTCTTTAAGCTTACGATGAAATCGTTCGACCATACCATTTGCATGTGGGTGATAGGCGGTTGTCCGTGTATGGTTAGTTCCAAGAAAATTAGCCAATTCGTTGAACAACTTGGATTCGAATTGTCGTCCCTGATCTGTAGTGATGTACTCAGGGTAGCCGAATCGCGAGATCCATTGAGAGTAGAGTGCCATTGCTACAGTATACGCCGTCATTTCTTGTAGCGGAATGGTCTCAGGCCACCTGGTGTAACGATCTACAATTGGTGGCCTGAGAGAAGATAAGTGTGATCGTTAGATGGAAGCAATGGACCTACTAAATCAACGTGTATGTGGTTGAAACGACACTTTGGCAAATCCAACGAGGCCAGCGGTGCCGTTGTATGGCGGAAAACCTTCGATTTCTGGCACGCTTCACAATTTCTCACAAATTCAGCAATGTGTTTGTTCATATTTGACCAAAAAGCCAGTGAGGAATGGGCGGAACTGAGCAACTTTTGAAGGTCAGGGTCGTTGTTCTGATCCAGCGCGATAATTTTGTAATCTATTGGCGATGGAGATTTGATTTCTGATCGGTATCACCGGCGGTCGAGATAGAACTTAAATATACTCCCTACATCTACCTACCTACTACCGGGATGCTGCAAGCATCATCTCTGTAGGTTGTTGCTACTTGTTTGTACATCGGCTGCACGTATTCTTCCGTCTTTCCCAGGATATGTTCGAAGTACCCCGAGCACAAGTAAATAACTAATTGATAACAAATTCTGTTATCCGGTTATCGGACATATTGATAACTGAACTTGTTATCATTTTGGCTGACTTAACAGCCAACATAACAAAAATGATACCAGAATTTTATTCGTGAAATAACTACATGAAAACAAATTAAGTTATCACTGATACCAAATTGATAACACATTTTGTTATACATGTTATTTACTCAAATAACTAATTTAGTTATTATTTAGTTATCAGCCATCACTGTTTTATCGACCAAAATAGTTGAATCTTCTTTGCCGACTTCGTTACGCATTGAAAAAAATGTTGCTATTCACTGGGATTCGAACTCGAATCGAGTGATTGCACGGCGTCGTCTCTAGGCACTCACCCAATTACGCTTTCTTGAGGAGCAGAAGAGAAGAGCAATACGCTTTCTACAATCTTGCATTTACTGAAAACTATTTATAATCAAATCATGATGCCATATGACCACCTACGTAAATAACAGTCAGCTGTACAGAGTTGAGAACAGAATAACTTATTAATAACAAACTTTATTATCCAGTTATATTGATAACTAGAATTGTTATCATTTTGGTTGAATTACCAGTCAACATAACAAAAATGATAACCGAATTTAATTCAAAATAGCGAACCAGCAATCAATTAGAATAAATACGGTTTATCGTACTTTTATTGATTTTTTCCAGTATAATAGGTTTATAAATAATAGGCCAAATAATAGGCTTAGGTTAGTTTCTCTCTCTAATTGTCAATCATTAGGTTACTAGCAGCGCCATGCTGTAGATCGATTTCGGTTCTAGTTTTATTCTAACTAAACCACAACCTTGTAATTCGCAGTGAAACGTTTCATGTTTTCATATGCATATATAAACAGCAACACTGCTGATCCCAGCAAGAATTAATCCGTGAAAAATTTTGCCATTTGGCGAATCCAGGGTCGGGGTCGACAGTTTTCGGGAGCTCCTAAATGTACGAAAAAGGTTGATTTTGGTACATACGGTTATGTGAGGGCCCGGGGTCATGACTCAAAGCCCCCCCCCCCCCCTCTTCCTCAATCCGGCCATGAGTGAATCCTCTCGCTAGTCAAATCAACCTCAAGTAGTTTTTATTTATATAAAGTCAAATCTATCTATGACTTAATTCCTTCTGCAGATATGTTTTTATCGTTTCCGGCGGGTTTATATGATATTTGCTCATGCGAAAATCACGAGTAAGGTTGAGTAAATTGTGGAAAACTAAAATTAGGATTCGTATGGGTACCGAGTCCACAACGTGCATTTTAACCTACAATGTCTGCCAGGTTTGCCGGGTCGACTAGTTAAAACATATTTTTTGGGTTACTGCGACAAAACACCTTCCAAAGGATTTTCTATTTCACATCTCAATATTCCCCGTCCTTTCAACATCGACTATTGAAGGTTTGGCTGCAGATGATCTAGCTCTGGTTTGTCTTTTGCGTCCAAATCTAGGTTTAAACTGTCAATAGTTGAGCCCATTGCTAGATCGACTAAAGTGCGAGCATGATTGTTTACTCCACAACAGACCAGATCGTTGCAATTTCTTGATTATGCGACATTTCCAGTTAAAATTTCCGCTTCTCCATATATATAAGCACTGTGGATCACAAGATGAATTATGTTGCGGTTAGCTTGGCGGTTAGTCAAGATTATTCACCGTTCCTGAATGAGCACATGCCTTTGGATCATATGTTCCGGGAGCTGCACTGCCGTCGGACGCATAAATGTCACATGTTACAAACGCGCAAAATGAGAAAAACGCATTTGAAGTTTCAAAATGCATTCAACGCAAAATTTCGGTTTTTTATTGACTTTAACGTAATAAACTATAGAAGAATATTCATATTCATTGATCCGGACTTAAACATTGCTAAAAATAACAATTTTTTTCACGTTTTTTCAATCAAAACCCGAATGTGACACTTATGCCGCGAAATTCACTGGTCAGGCGAAAAATGTACGCATATTTGTCACACCATGAACTGAGAGATGGTTGTTGTTAATTTGTTTTTACATTTCGCGAGCGACAATTGTATTTCTTTGGTGTGATTTTTCCCTGTCGGTAGAAGTGGAACCGGCAATGGAATATCCAATACAGATAATCCAGTGGCACGAAATCGGAACAGTACTTCCTCAGGTTCGATTTAAAAATGACACAGGTGATCGTTTTCCGTTTGCGGAGCCAGTTGGTCCCAGAGGTTGACTAACCGGTTCTTAGCGGCAGTGGCGTAGTTTCAAGGACAAGGACATGCACTACATCTTCAACGTCAAAAGGAATCACGACTGTCTTTTCGAGATGATGCTTACAAAGTGCTAGAAGGTGAAGCAGTTTTTCTGTGGATTCCTCTTTATCACTTTTCCTCTTTATCACTTTTTTACGGGCCTTGAATATTTCAATTATGTTACAGTTTCATATCGCCTTCTCCCAAGAGCCCGTTCACGTTATACTTGGAGAGGTTCTAGACAATACGCGAGGAGAAGTGGATGAACGCTGTCATCAGAGGAAAAGTAGAATCACTGAAATTTAACACAGCAATGTATAGGCAATGGAATTGAAAATAATTTTAAAAATTACAAACAGAGATTTTTTTGAAAATGATTTATTAGGCGGGATTAGAAATTTAATAAAGATTAAAAGTAGTACCATCTCCGGAATCATTTCAAGAAAAAACTTCATTGTCATTAACAATCAAATTAATTTATGTATAAAAAAGATAATTAAAATTCTAACCTCATGCTATAAATTATTTGTAAATAAACTTCATTTTGAAATTTTGAAAATTATTTTGAAAGCTGCAACCCATACCTCGCTGTGAGATTATTTTCATGATTCTACTTTTTCTTTTGATGACAGAATTCATTCTTCTGCTAGCGTATATAATGCTCAGGGGAGTCGAGACAATTTACAAACCGAAAATAGCCTAGACCGGAACCGGGAATCGAACCCAGCCACCCTCAGCATGGTCTTGCTGTATAGCGGCGCATCTTGCCGCTAGGCTAAGGAGGGCCCCCTGTGAGGTTTAGAAAGTTTTTTATCCGCAGTAATCTTTTCCCAAACACAAACTGTGATATAACTTTTTTTTTTCAAATGGCAACTCGGCTAAGAAACCTCGCAGGTAACAACTGTGGAAATGCTTTTTGAACACTAAGCTGCGAGGCGGCAATGTCCCAATGGGGGATGTAATGCCAATAAGAAGAAGAGTGGAATCAAACTAGCAATTTAGGACAAGGTTATGTACATACAGCTAGTGGTTTTTAAAACACAAATAATGGAACATTTACAAATTCCATTATGTTTAGAAAGAAAAGAGAGAGCTTTGGGGAGTGTAACGATTCATATAAAATTATAATATACTTCAACAATCAGTGTGATGGCGTGATAAGTTGAATTTCCATAACAAATATTATGAAGAACAAAAACAGTTCTTCGTGTGGTGTCCATCATTCTACAAACTTTGACATTAGCATAACATTCGAAGAACAATTTCTGATATGATAACATATTTTAGCCTTCATATGTTCGTGACACTTTCTTACCCAATAACGGGAAAATAACTTATAACGTTATTAGAGCAGAGTTTGTTATTGATATGTTGTTGCAGCAAGGCCATTCTAAGTTTTTTTTTTTTTTTTTATTCTTTATTTAGGTGTTTTTTAGGCCATTTTAAGTACTTAATAAACTTCAACGCTTAATTGGTTCTCAGCTACATATTTCATTATTTAACGACACCTGAAATGAAAGTAAAGTTAATAAGCATAGCATAAAACAAATAAGAAAATTTCAACTCTTGTGTAAATCCCTTTGTTGACAGAGAAATAAACAAATCAATAGATATCGAGGGTAACGGGGAAAATCACTCTCTGCTTAGACGAAAATTTCAGTTCAGTGTTTGGAAACAGTTCTTGTCACAATATTCATAACATAGGCCGGCTACATTTAACAGAAGTAGTATGTTGGCAACGGTAGAATGCTTAGCCCCATTTCTGAACGACGCGAAATTTAGAAGAAAATTTGTATTGATAATAAAATTTGTTATTATTCAGTTATCAGTTAATCACATGATTGATAACTAAATATCAAAATGATAATAAGGATAACTAATCGTGTTATCAGTTTGATATCATTTCAGTTATCTGCCTTTGCTCGGGACCTTACCACGATTCCAGCTATTTCTCATACCGTCGTCTACGATGATCACAAGACAAGATCCTGGTTGCAATGGTTGGACATCGTTGAACCACTTGGTGCGGCGGCTGATTGTTGGTAGATACTCCTGTATCCAGCGTGTCCAGAATCTATCAAGCGTTTGCTGAACATAGCCCCAATTTGTTCGCATTGCCATGGCCGCATTAATAGGATTCTTTGTTGGTTGTACTACTCCACTTGAGCTCAACATCAGGAAGTGGTTGGGTGTTAAGGCTTCTTCGTTTTCAGCTACCAAGGGGACATACGTTAACGGTCTAGAGTTGATCATCGATTCAACTTCGACCAAAATAGTCTGGAAGGTTTCTCCACTGGGGTTTTTTGATGTTGAGAGTGCTTTCATGCCGACTTTTACTGATCGAATTAAACGCTCCCAGATCTCCTGCGGTGTACCTCGTCTGCCAATAAAACGTCTCACTGCCAATATGCAGGAATCTGTTGAAAGACTACTCGCCACTTCAATATGTACGGCTCGAACTGTCTGACACACAAAAAGAACTATCCACCTTTTCACATTACTTCGGCCAACACGAATGAAATACGGCCCACAGTAATCGACACAAACAAATGTAAAGGGACGGACATAAGCCGCTAGTCGACACTCCGGAAGTGGTGCCATTCTTGGTGATTGAGCAGTGCTTTTTCGTACAGCGCACCATACACATTTTTTTGCGGCAGTGCGAACCGCACTTCTTAAGCTGGAAACATGAAACTGCTGCCTGATCTCATTAACTACGGTTTCGTTGTTTCCATGACCGTAACGTCGATGGTACCAGTCTAGGATGAGATTGGTGACATAATGACCTTTTGGAAGGATCACTGGGAACCGTATAGAATACGGCACAAAATGTGCAGCTGTGATCCGTCCATCCATTCGGAGCACACCAGAATCGTCCATCTTTGGTGATAATTTACGGAGAGAGCTGGAACTTTTGAGTTTCGGTGCTACTTTCGAATCCTGTTCTAACTGCCTTTTTACCTCGATTACGTCATCCGGATATGCTTCTGATTGGATCTAACGAAATATTGTTTCCTCAGCTCTTTTCAGTTCGCTGCGTGATAGATTTTCGCCGCCAACAGTTAACTCAGCACGTACTTTACTTGAACATTTTGCACAAAACCGGATTATATACGCCACTGTCCGCAAAAGTCTTTCCCATTTCGAGAAATTGGTGTAGTCCATGAACTCTTCAATAGGTTCCTGATGGTGCGCATGGACGGTACGAAGTTCTTCGGGGGAATCTGGTTCAGGAAGTTTGGTACACGGCCATTCGGATTCATGTTTGTGGAGAAAGTCTGGACCGATAAACCACCGAGAATTTTGATTAAAACATGGACCTTCACCCCACTTTGTTGCTTCGTCAGCAACATTGAGCTTTCCAGGAACTTTCCGCCACTCTTCCATTGTTGTTTGACTCAGGATCTCCCCAACTCTTACCGCAACAAATTGTCGATATTTTCGCTGATCTGACTGAATCCATGACAGGACTGTACTTGAGTCACTCCATATCAAACGGCGGTGAATTTTTAGAGTATGACTTTCTTGAACGGACTTCATAAGGCGACTTCCTATCACCGTTGCTTGAAGTTCCAACCGAGGAACAGATAGTGGCCTCAAAGGTGCAACTTTAGATTTCGCAGATACTATGGCACAACGTACTTTATCATGTTCGATGATTCGAAAATATGCCACGCAGGAGAAAGCTACTAAACTTGCGTCCACAAACACATGTAATTCTATGTTGTCCAAACTTGATAGGTGGTATCCAGGAAAGTAACATCGTGGTATCGTCACTTGATCCAACCCTCGTATTGCCTGCCTCCATTGGCTCCAACGCTTGTTAATGTCTTCTGGAATTTCCTGATCCCAGTCCACTTTACTTCTCCACACATCTTGAATTAGACACTTTCCATGAATAACATAGGCTGCCACCAAGCCTAGCGGATCAAAAACGCTCATGACAATTCGTAATACTTCGCGTTTTGTTGGTATCTTATGTCCATTCAACAAACGTTCAATGTCTTCTCGCCAACAAAGCGAAAACACAAATTCGTCTGTTCTAGGTAGCCACTGCATGCCAAGGACTCTTTCAATCCCAGTAACCTTGTCCGACGAAAATATTTTATTTGCATATTCAGGCTTTCCTCCGACCCGTTGAACTACGTTCTCTGAATTGGAAAGCCAGTTGCGAAGTTCAAAACCAACTTTGGCGTGCACATTTTTGACCTCTATAGCGATACGTACGGCTTCTTCCTCTGTATCCCTGCTATCGAGATAATCATCCACATAGTGGTTGTGGATCAGGGCAGCAGGGACTATGTCCAAGGGCTTGACGATCCCTTCCCAGGCCATCTGCGAGTTGTGGGGCTTGCCTAGGATGTGGTGGGGTTTGACAGTGGGCCCTGTTAAACCTCTATAAAAAGCTGCATGTATCCGCAAGTAGGCCCCACCAAAGCGACCGTGTGCCGCTCAAAGCGCACAAGCCCAAGTCCTGGTGTTAGGTGGGACGCTAAACAGCCCTGACACGACGGCCCTCCGACGAGACAGGAGGTTTGCGCTGGCCCAATAAGCCGCCTAGAAAACCAATCATTACGAACAATATAAGAGATAATGCGACTCGATATAATCGGCAATGACCTAGGCGACGAATACAGGATCACGATTGGAAGCTTGGAACATGGAATTGCAAGTCGCTAGGTTTCGCAGGTTGCGACAGGATGATCTACGATGAATTACATCCCCGCAACTTCGACGTCGTGGCGCTGCAGGAGATTTGCTGGACAGGACAGAAAGTGTGGAAAAGCGGGCATCGAGCGGCTACCTTCTACCAAAGCTGTGGCACCACCAACGAGCTGGGAACCGGCTTCATAGTGCTGGGTAAGATGCGCCAACGCGTGATTGGGTGGCAGCCAATCAACGCAAGGATGTGCAAGCTGAGGATTAAAGGCCGTTTCTTCAACTATAGCATCATCAACGTGCACTGCCCACACGAAGGGAGACCCGACGACGAGAAAGAAGCGTTCTACGCACAGCTGGAGCAGACATACGATGGATGCCCACTGCGGGACGTCAAAATCGTCATCGGTGACATGAACGCACAGGTAGGAAGGGAGGAAATGTATAGACCGGTCATCGGACCGGATAGTCTGCACATCGTATCGAATGACAACGGCCAACGATGCATAAACTTCGCAGCCTCCCGCGGAATGGTAGTCCGAAGCACCTTCTTTCCCCGCAAAAATATCCACAAGGCCACATGGAGATCACCTAACCAAGAAACGGAAAACCAAATCGACCACGTTCTAATCGACGGTAAATTCTTCTCCGACATCACGAACGTCCGCACTTACCGCAGTGCGAATATTGAATCCGACCACTACCTCGTTGCAGTATGCCTGCGCTCAAACCTCTCGACGGTGTACAACACGCGTCGAAGTCGGACGCCGCGGCTTAACATGGGGCGGCTACAAGATGGTAGACTAGCCCAAGAATACGCGCAGCAGCTGGAAGTGGCACTTCCAACGGAAGAGCAGCTAGGCGCAGCGTCTCTTGAAGATGGCTGCAGAGATATTCGATCCGCCATTGGTAGCACCGCAACCGCTGCACTTGGCACGGTGCCCCCGGATCAGAGAAACGACTGGTATGACGGCGAATGTGAGCAGTTAGTGGAAGAGAAGAATGCAGCATGGGCGAGATTGCTGCAACACCGCACGAGGGCGAACGAGGCACGATATAAACAGGCGCGGAACAGACAAAACTCGATTTTCCGGAGGAAAAAGCGCCAGCAGGAAGATCGAGACCGTGAAGAAACGGAGCAACTGTACCGCGCTAATAACACACGAAAGTTCTATGAGAAGTTAAACCGTTCACGTAAGGGCCACGTGCCACAGCCTGATATGTGTAAGGACATAAACGGGAACCTTCTTACGAACGAGCGTGAGGTGATCCAAAGGTGGCGGCAGCACTACGAAGAACACCTGAATGGCGATGTGGCAGACGAAGATGGCGGTATGGTGATGGACCTGGGAGAACGCGCGCAGGACATAATTCTACCGGCTCCGGATCTCCAGGAAATCCAGGAGGAGATTGGCCGGCTGAAGAACAACAAAGCCCTGGGGTTGACCAACTACCAGGAGAGCTATTTAAACACGGTGGTGAGGCACTGGCTAGAGCGCTGCACTGGGGCATTACCAAGATTTGGGAGGAGGAAGTTTTGCCGCAGGAGTGGATGGAAGGTGTCGTGTGTCCCATCTACAAAAAGGGCGATAAGCTGGATTGTAGCAACTACCGCGCAATCACATTGCTGAACGCCGCCTACAAGGTACTCTCCCAAATTTTATGCCGTCGACTAGCACCAACTGCAAGGGAGTTCGTGGGGCAGTACCAGGCGGGTTTATGGGCGAACGCTCCACCACGGACCAGGTGTTCGCCATTCGCCAAGTACTGCAGAAATGCCGCGAATACAACGTGCCCACACATCATCTATTCATCGACTTCAAAGCCGCATATGATACAATCGATCGGGACCAGCTATGGCAGCTAATGCACGAACACGGTTTTCCGGATAAACTGACACGGTTGATCAAAGCGACGATGGATCGGGTGATGTGCGTAGTTCGAGTTTCAGGGGCATTCTCGAGTCCCTTCGAAACCCGCAGAGGGTTACGGCAAGGTGATGGTCTTTCGTGATTGCTATTCAACATCGCTTTGGAAGGGGTAATACGAAGAGCAGGGATTAACACGAGTGGTACAATTTTCAATAAGTCCGTCCAGCTATTTGGTTTCGCCGACGACAAGATATTATGGCACGTAACTTTGAGAAGATGGAGGAAGCCTACATCAGACTGAAGAGGGAAGCTAAGCGGATCGGACTAGTCATCAACACGTCGAAGACGAAGTACATGATAGGAAGAGGTTCAAGAGAAGACAATGTGAGCCACCCACCGCGAGTTTGCATCGGTGGTGACGAAATCGAGGTGGTAGAAGAATTTGTGTACTTGGGCTCACTGGTGACTGCCGAAAATGACACCAGCAGAGAAATTCGGAGACGCATAGTGGCTGGAAATCGTACGTACTTTGACTCCGCAAGACGCTCCGATCGAATAGAGTTCGCCGCCGTACCAAACTGACAATCTACAAAACGCTAATTAGACCGGTAGTCCTCTACGGACACGAGACCTGGACGATGCTCGTGGAGGACCAACGCGCACTTGGAGTTTTCGAAAGGAAAGTGCTGCGTACCATCTATGGTGGGTGCAGATGGCGGACGGTACGTGGAGGAGGCGAATGAACCACGAATTGCATCAGCTGTTGGGAGAACCATCCATCGTTCACACCGCGAAAATCGGACGACTGCGATGGGCCGGGCACGTAGCCAGAATGTCGGACAGTAACCCGGTGAAAATGGTTCTCGACAACGATCCGACGGGCACAAGAAGGCGAGGTGCGCAGCGGGCAAGGTGGATCGATCAGGTGGAAGATGACTTGCGGACCCTCCGTAGACTGCGTGGTTGGCGACGTGTAGCCATGGACCGAGCCGAATGGAGAAGACTCTTATATACCGCACAGGCCACTTCGGCCTTAGTCTGATTAAATAATAATAATAGTGGTTGTGGATGATTGCGTCGACAGCATCTGGGAACTCGGACCTCAACTCTTCAGCATTGTGATTTTTTATATATTGGGTTGTTCGGAGAGCATGTCGACCCAAAGGTTGCCACGTTGATAATGTAAACGTCAATAGGTTTCAATGGATCATCATGCCAGACGAAACATTGGGATTGTTGGTCTCGGGGGTTGATGAGAATTTGGAAAAACATTTCCCGGATGTCACCAACCACAGCTATCTGACGCTGACGAAAACGGTGTAAAACTGATTGGAGCGATGTAAGAAGATCCGGTCCTTTTAGAAGCATTGAGTTAAATGATATTTCATCAACCTTTGCAGCCGCGTCCCACACCATACGGATTTTGTCAGGCTTATTCGGGTTCAAGACTAATCCCAATGGAAGGAACCAGGTTCTTCGAGGATCAAAGCTATTCATCTCATTCATTGTTGCTTTGCGGATATAGCCTTTCACTGCCAAATCGTTGATGTGTTTTCTCACTTTGTCTTTCATAATTGAATCAGCTGCCAACTTGCGCTCGAGACATTTCAATCTCCGCTCTGCCATCGGACGACTCTCAGGGAACTCGATATGATCATAACGCCACAGTAATCCTATTTGGAATTTCCCTGATGCGGTTCGTAGTGTTGTCTTCTTCATTATTTCTCTGGCTCGTCGATCTGCGTCAGCTTCGACTACTGGTGCAACCTTGACGCCGATACTCTCAACCGAGAAAAAGCTTTCAACCAGACCGTGGAGATCATTTTCGGAAGATTCAGCACAGACGTGCAAAAGTCGGTGTTCTGGTGGATTATTCAAGCCTTCCACGTTGCCGTAGATCGTCCAACCTAACTTCGTCTTCGTTGCAATCGGTTCCCGAGCATGTCTTATTCTTTTCTTCAAAGTCACAATCAAGTCAGTATGGTCCAAACCTATAAGAATACGAGGGACTTCTCCACCATAACTCTTGACCGTTGATCTGCGACACTTCCAAGAAGGCCAACACGTCGATTGTGATGGCTTTTCCATATAAACGAACCGGAATGATTCGAAAAAGAGTGGATCGTAGTCCTTGACGATGAATATTTATGTTTGCGGTGACCTGTTGTGGTTTATCGTTGATGTTAGTAGGTTCGACTTTCTCCAAATGCAGCAAATTATGATGCTTCAGTTCACATCCATCCAATCCACAAACTGGAGCTTTACATGGCCACCTAGCCTAACAACGTCTACAAAGTTGCAACTGTTGCACTAACTTCCATCGCTCTTCGATGCTACTGTTATGAAACTTGTAGCACTCCGCAACTTTGTGACCTAATCTTTGACAAACTTGACAAGGCTTCGGCAAAACTGACGATTTTCCTACATGATTGAGATCCTGCCGTTCCTGTTGTGACTTTTCCTTCTCACCATCGTCATGGGCATTCAAAAATCCCTTTTCCTTCCCCTTCACCTTTTCTGCTTTGGTTGCAAAGTCATTATTAACCTTTTGTCTGTGCTCTGGGGTCAATATGACCCCAGGCCACTTTGAGTGGCTGCCATTTTTTTAGTTTTCAACCGATTCTCCTAATTTTTGGTAGTTTGGTAAAACTCGCCGAGATCTGTCTCCTAGGTGCAAATTCGCTTGAAAAATCTTGAAAATATGCGCTACAGTGTACTTTTTTCAAAAAACTTACGTTGTCTGTGCCCTGGGGTCAAATTGATCCCAATTTAATTGAAATTGATATAACTTTTTTAATGTTTGGCCAATTTTAAATTTTTGGGGCTGTTTCGAAAGATAATTTAATCATCTTTCAGGTCGTTACTAAAGATTGACTATAGGTGGGCGGGTACATCGCGGGGAGGGGTTTTTGTGAAAAAGGGTACAAAACAGTGATTTTTTATGCTTATTTTACTTATATCTGAAAATCCTACCCATTTTGAACTGCACCTTTTCAAAAAGGTGCAGGAAGGCGTGTGCTTTGACATGAGGCATTGATTAGTTTAGAGCTTGGTCGCTAGGTAGCGGTATATTTGAATTCATTATTTTAGACTACTCAAGTAATTTCGATATGTATATGGAATTTTCCTCATTGTAAATATTCTTATCAAACAAATTTGAAATTCGTAAAGATGACGTCTTTAACAAAGTTCGTCTGGTAGGAATGAACTGTCATGTGACGGAATAAATAATTGGAACATTTACAAATAGGCTTCGCTAGTCTACTTGCAATATTCTTGCATATATGAAATATTGCTTTAGCTTGAGATCCCTCATACCTACACCCAAGTTGTATTCGGCAACACTGTTCAGGATATCTAGCACTACAAAGCGGTGCTCAATATAATGAGCACTTCTTCCAATTTTTAAATTTGTGCGATAAGAATATTTACACTGAGAAGAATTCTATGTATATATCGGAATATCTTGAGTAGTCTAAAATAATGAATTCAAATATACCACCACCTGGCGGCCGAGTTCTAAGCTTATCAACGCCTCATGCCAAAGCACATGCCTTCCTGCATAACCTTTTTAAAAAAGGTGCAATTCAAAATGGGTAGAATTTTCGGATATGAGCCAAATAATCATGAAAAAAATACTGTTTTTGAACCCTTGTTCCCTAAAACCCCTCCCCACGATGTACCCGCCCACCTATAGTCAATCTTTGGTAACGACCTGAAAGATGATTAAATTATCTTTCGAAACAGCCCCAAAAATCCAAAATTGGTTAAAAATTTAAAAAGTTATAGCAACTTCAATTTAGGGTCAATTTGACCCCAGAGCACAGATAACGTAAGTTCTTTTGAGCACAGACAGAAGGTTAAGTGTAACGTTGCTTGCAACTGAAACGATGGTTGACATAAACTCCCCAAAGGTACGTAGGTCCACTAGAGGCATTTCATGTTGGTATAAGGCCCAGTTCAGCTTTACATTTGCTGGCAGCTTGCTCACCATTTCTTGAAGCAAATTCGGATTAGAAAGGTGATTATCCACGCCCATCGACATAAGATAACCACACAAATTTTGTTTTGGACTACGAGGCCGAAGCTGATAATACTTTCCAATTTATCGGCTCTAGGTACCGGTGTAGATCGTACTTTATGAAGCACACTATTTACAACCAGCTCTGGGCGACCATACAACGTTTGAAGGGTATGCAGAACCTGAGGAACGGAAGATGGATGTAACAGTTGGTAGCTGACCGTTTCCAAAGCACTTCCTTTTAGGCACCGTTGTAATCTCATGAGGTTTTCCGCATCAGTATAATCACACATTTAAGTAGAATTCGTGAAGCTACTAAAAAACAGTGGCCAATCCAAAGGGTTTCCATCGAAATATGGAAGATCTTTTGGTACAACATGCCGAGCTGCGAGTTGCTGTGCAGTTGGAACACACGCTTGAGCAATTGGTGATAAACTTTGAGAAACCAGCGGGGTTGATATTGGATTAGGGTAGCTATATAATAGTACAGTAATCTTACAGCAGAATCAACTACTGCTTTCGGTACACTGGTTGATGGTGCAACTTGAGATTTCCCTGTACTGCACCCACACGTTACTTTAGAGTTGTATGATATTGTAGCTGGGGTCGAGTTAAATAGTGGATCCCCGAAGCGGTGTGGCTCTACCAAATTTGAAGCGAAAGTCACTGCAGACTGTTTGCACCTACCTTCGTGCAATACCCTACCGTGTTCTTTAGGATCATATGCTGACGGAATTTCACTAGCCGTATTCGCCTTAGACTGTAGATTACTTGTAACTTGGAGTTTTTCTAACTGACATTTCAGATCCCGGACTTGTTCTTCCAAATTCGCTTCATTCGCATACACCGCCGTGGAGATCCGGGAGTATGCTTTCGATAACGCTGATTGCTTCGTAGTCGGTGGAGAGATTAGATCCTTCTCTGTTACAGCGTGCTCATAGACAAAACCTGAATTGGGAACGGTAGTTAAAAACCCAGTGGTTGTGACCGGAATGTGCTTCAGTGGTGACGTTACTCCATCGATTGCCATGCTGTACAGAGAGTTTCCATCAGAGTTAGCAAAATGTGCGTGTTCCGCAACAAAATGTGTGTGAGTAGCTGTGTCTGGTTTGCTAGTTATAACGTTACACTCTGCAGAGGTTCTTCTGGGTATTGTTCCAGTGTACGGCGCGGTAGTCGTCGGAGCTTCATCATTATCGACGACATCTTGCGTAGCCGTTCTTCTCTGGTTTGCTAACCACCGATGTACCGTGCTACTGGTGCTTCGATTACTACGTAGACTTTGCAAACTCACCTCTTCCTCAACTTGTCTCGCGGACTGCAGAATATTGTATTTCTTGCTGATGAACTCTCTTTCTCGGTGCCACTTTTCTTGATTCGCCTTACGCTTTTGCTCAAGTTCATCCTTGATAGCACGTTCACGGATGGACCTCTCACTCTCATGCTCCTCTACCTCGAGTATAAGTCGATCTTGGACTCGCTTTTCTTCTTCAATCCGTTGCATTTCGAGATCTATCATTTCACGAATGCCATCAGTTGTCGATACATTTGACGATCGTCCAGTTCGTGAAGAAGCTTTGGTTGAAAGACGGAGACAACGCGCACATTGGAAGCTACGATCCTTCACAGAATCATCCACTCCGATCCGACACATGTGAAATGATACCACACATCACATGAGTCACACTGCACCATCATACGGTCAGCGACGTCAGGGCGGTTACAAGCGGAGCAGTTGACGTCCTGTGTTGATTCGTCTTCCGTAAGCATTCGCACTGAGCAACTAGCGCGACGTTCGATGTTCGACATTGCTGGTGGTTTTCTGATCTCTCACAGAAAGAGCCGGACGACGTCCTGATAACCTCAAATGGGTTATAAATTTCTTAAAGTTTGTTGCCTCACAGGTGAATTTCACGTGAAGTTTTCGGACTTCTGTGTAGCAACTCCTTATTTACTTCTGGTTTTGCTTTAAGCTGCAATTATAAGTTTAAGGTGCATGCAATTATAATAAGGTGTTTTAGTGAAATGAATCAGATTACCTACAAATTTAGTCCAATTATACAATGAAATTCTCTGTGTGATTATTCGTCTTGTTGACGTTATGTTTGTATACCTAATTAATACAATTCAATCAAAATCCATGTATACAAATTTCCAGTTCAAGTGTACTTATTTAGTATAAGATCGAAAGGTGTTTTAAGCAAAATTATTAGAAATAATACTATATTTTTAATTATTATCAATTTTGAACTGCATGTTTCTCTGCACGTTATCCCTTATGCGGCCGACGGGGTACCCGTGTTCCTTTTTCAAATTCAAGTTGTGATATTTCAATGAATTTTTATAGCTGAAAGCTGAAACTCGGTGACATCTAAGAAGTCCATAAAATGTAGCATCTGTGAGAATATCACGTTGATACAGTGAGGAGGGACGTGGGGAGGGGCATCTGATTTTTTTACCACTTGGATGGCCGACAGGGTACCCGTGTTCCACTTAATTGATATTTTCATAACTTTAACAATTTTCAACCGATTTTGATAATTTTGACGGTTTTAGAAACAGAAACTCATATACTTTTTGCCCATTGTCAAGGCTTACAGTTTTTGTCCATGGTTATACAAGAAATCTTTGAAGTAAGGCTTAAGAGTCTACACACGTAACCGAAGGACTATCAACCAGTTTCAAATATATTACATGCTCATTGCGCTTCTTAGAATAGTCGGTGTTCACAGTATATATTCTGGTTCTCCAAAAACCCCTGGAGTAAGGCCTCAGTCATCAAAAAATCCCTGGAATAAGATCTTATGGTCTGCTAACGTTACCAGAGGTCTATCGTGCAAATTCAAAAACGGTACATGCTCTTTATGGTGCTTAGCATATAATGCTTTCACAGTATATGTTCCGAGTCATCCAATGACCTTTTCTTAAAACATGTTTGCATTCCAAGTAGTTCTGGTTGCTGTCATTGATTCCAGGTAGTCTACGAGCTCCATACAGTCAAGGTCTTCGCATCAATCTCCGTAATGGAGGCAGTTAACTAAGAATAAACAAGTTGCGTAACTTCTTCTTGGTATACGTTTGTATTCTAAGTAGTTCTTGTTGTTGACGTGGGCTCCAGGTAGTCTACGAACTTCATAGAGTCAAGATCTGTGGATCAACCTTAGTAACGGAGGCAGTTATTGAAGAATAAACAAGTTGTGTGACCCCTTCTTGGTATCTGTTTGTATTCCAGGTAATTCTTGTTGTTTTCATTGGTTCCAGGTAGTCTACAAACTCCATAAATTCAAGGTCTGTGGATCAACCTCCGTAATGGAGGCAGTTAATGAAGAATAAACAAGTTGTGTAACCCCTTCTTGATATATATCTGTTTTTCATGTAGTTCCTATTGTTGTCGTGAGTTCCATGTAGTCTACGAACTCCACACAGTCAAGGTCTTCGAATCAATCTCCGTAATAGAGGCAGTTATCGAAGAATAAACAAGTTGTGTGACCCCGTCTTGGTATATGTTTGTATTCCAAGTAGTTCTGGTTGTTGTCGGGGGCTCTAGGTAGTCTACGAACTTCATAGATTCAAGGTCAGTGGATCAACCTCCGTAATGGAGGCAGTTATTGAAGAATAAACATGTTTTGTGACCCCTTCTTGGCATATGTTTGTATTTCATGTAGTTCTTGTTGTTTTTGTGAGTTCCAGGTAGTCTACGAACTCCATACAGTCAAGGTCTTCGGAAAAATCTCCGTAATGGAGGCGTTTATCGAAAAATAAACAAGTTGCGTTACCCCTTCTTGGTATATGTTTGTATTTCTTGTAGTTCTTGTTGTTGTCGTGAGTTCCAGGTTGTCTACAAACTCCATACAGTTAAGATCTTCGGATCAATCTCCGTAATGGAGGCAGTTATCGAAGAATAAACAAGTTGCGTGACCCCTTATTGGTATATGTATGTATTCCAAGTAGTTCTTGTTGTTGTCGAGGACTCCAGGTAGTCTACGAACTCCATAGAGTCAAGGCCTGGGGATCGACCTCGGTAACGGAGGCAGCGTTTGAAGAATAAACAAGTTTTGAGACCCCTTCTTGATATATGTTTGTATTTCAAGTAGTTCTTGTTGTTGTCGTTGGCTCCAGGTAGTCTACGAACTCCATAGATTCAAGGTCGGCGGATCAACCTCCGTAATCGAGGCAGTTATTGAAGAATTAACAAATTGTGTGACCCCTTCTTGGTATATGTTTGAATTTCATGTAGTTATTGTTGTTGTCGTGAGTTCCAGGTAGTCTACGAACTCCATACAGTCAAGATCTTCGGATCTATCTCCGTAATGGAGGCAGTTATCGAAGAATAAACAAGTAGCGTGACCCCTTCTTGGTTTATGTGTGTATTCCAAGTAGTTCTTGTTGTTGTCGAGCACTCCAGGTAGTCTACGAACTCCATAGAGTCCAGGTATGAGGTTCTACCTTGGTAACGGAGGCAGTTATAGAAGAATAAATAAGTTGTGTGACGCCTTCATGGTATTTGTTTGTATTCTAAGTAGTTCTTGTTATTATTGGTTCCAGGAAGTCTACGAACAAGGTCTGTGGATCAATCTTCGTAATGGAGGCAGTTATTGAAGAATAAACAAGTTTTATTACCCCTTCTTGGTATATGTTTGTATTCCAAGTAGTTCTTGTTGTTGTCGTGGGTTCCAGGAAGTCTACGAACTCCATAGAGTCAAGGTCGGTGTATCAACCTCCGTAACGGATGCAGGTATTGAAGAACAACTGAGAAGGACGGAAGGTAGCGGTTTTCCTCCAATACCTTTTCCGAACTTAATCTATCGCATGTTGTGCATATGCAAAATCGAGTTTCAGACATAGCAATTAATTTCCAATCTGGCTGGCTCAATACCCGGAACATAGGCAATTAACTTTGAATGTACTGAACTCGAAAGACGATCCCTCTTCGCTTATGTGGTCGGGTTGGGATCTGACGACCAACTGGCACAATCTCACACAACCCTACTTCATCGAGCGCCGTTGGTGATGAAGCAAATGTGTAGGAGCCAGATAATACTAAATACTCATCCTACTTGGTTGGCGTTGTACAAAAACATATATGAGAGAGTTAGTTCTGAGAATGTATTGCGAGAGTTCAGCTACATGCTCGGTGCTGTGAATTTGCTCCGCTAAGCTGCGGAGGACGACGGAGGTCCTTCGTAGCTTAGTAGGAAAAACACCTGTCTAGCGTACTGGTTTCGTGGGATCAAACCCCACCGAAGTTCTGTAAATCAATCTCCGTAATGGAGGCAGTTATCGAAGAATAAACAAGTTTTGTGACCCCATCTTGGTATATGTTTGTATTCCAAGTAGTTCTTGTTGTTGTCTTGAGCTCCAGATAGTCTATGGAATAGAGTCAAGGTCGATGGATCAACCTCCTTAATGGAGGCAGTTATTTGAAAATAAACAAGTTGTGAGACCCCTTCTTGGTATATGTTTGTATTTTATGTAGTTATTTTCATTGTCGTGGGCTCCGTAGCAAGGCAAAATACGTGAATGGAATCCGTATTTTTTGTCAAAGAGACTTACAAACTTATTAACAGGTACTCATAAATGATTCATAATAAGCTACAGGCAGTGAAGGGTTAGGCAAAATCAGGGGTAGACAAAATCTGGGAGTGACAAAATCTCTTTGGCTCTTTTGAGAAGGGCTCTCCAGAAATTGGGAACTTTTGCCTTTTTACCCTTTTAACGTGAATGTTTGGCCCTTTGGGCTATGCTCTTGATAAGAACTTTTTGATTTTTGGCCCTTTTGGAGGTTCTTTTTTTAAATTGTTGGCCTTTTTGTGCTAGGCTCTTGATAAGCCCTATTAATTTCTTCGCCCTTTTGGTGGTAGGTTCTTCGGAATTTATGCCCTTTCGTTTTTTTGGCCCTTTCGAACTAAGGCCCTTTTGAAGTGAGATATTTTTTTAATTTTTGCTGTCTTGAACTTGGCTTTTTCGCCCTTTTAGAGTGGGGTGAGAGTTTCAGAATTTGAAAGTGAAAGTTTTCTTAATTTTGCTCTTTGGTCCTTTTGAGAAAAGCTCTCCAGAATTTAGGTCCTTTTTGCTTTTTGACCCTTTTGAAGTAAGATTTTTCTGAACTTTTGACCCTTTCGGACTATTCTCTTGATAAGCCCTTTTTACTTTTTGGCCCTTTTGAAGGGAGAGTTATCTGAATTTTGACCCTTTTGGTTGAGAGTTAACAGAATTCTTCCCTTTTTGAACAAAGCTTTTTGGCCGTGGCTTGTTATGAGCCCTTTTTGCTTTTTGGCCCTTTTAAAGTGAAACATTTTTTCGAATTTCGGCCATCTTGCGCTTGGCTTCTTGGTCCTTTTTGAGTGGAGCTTCTCAGTATTTAGGCCCTTTTGTACAAGGCTCGGCCCTTTTCGTTATTGGCCCCTTCCGTATGCTGGCACTTTTCTTTAGCCCCAATGTAATTTTTGGCCCTTTTGATGTGAGAGTTTTCTGAATTTTGCTCTTTGATCCTTTTGAGAAGGGCTCTCCAGAATTTGGGACCTTTTGCTTTTTGACCCTTTGAAGTGATCGTTTTCTGAACTTTTGGCCCTTTTGGCCTATGCTCTTGATAAGCCTTTTTAACTTTTTGGCCCTTTTTAAGGGAGTTTCTTCTGATTTTTTTGCCTTTTTGTGCTAGGCTCTTGAGAAGTCCTTTTAATTTTTTGGCCCTTTTGAAGGAAGATTCTTCTGAATTTGGGCTCTTTTGGACAGAGGTTGTTATAAACCCCTTTTTGTACCTTTTGGATTAAAACTCTCCTGAATTGTGGCCCTTTTGAAGTGAGATATTTTTTTGAATTTCGGCTGTCTTAGAAAAGAAAATTAGCCAATTCGTTGAACAACTTGGATTCGAATTGTCGTCCCTGATCTGTAGTGATGTACTCAGGGCAGCCGAATCGCGAGATCCATTGAGAGTAGAGTGCCATTGCTACAGTATACGCCGTCATATCTTGTAGCGGAATGGTCTCAGGCCACCTGGTGTAACGATTTACAATTGTAAGAAGATAAGTGTGACCGTTAGATGGAAGCAATGGACCTACTGAATCAACGTGTATGTGGTTGAAATGACACTTTGGCAAATCGAACGAGGCCAGCGGTTCCGTTGTATGGCGGTAATCTATTGGCGATGGAGATTTGATTTCGTTTATTCTGGAGAGAGTGTCCGCTATCACTTTTTCCTTGCCGCCAATGTGTTTGATGTCTGTAGTAAATTGTGAGATAAATTTCAAGGCTCTTTCCCTGTGAGGCAGTCGATAAGCAGAATTTGAAGTCATGGCATACGATAGGAGATTATGATCGGTAAAGATCGTGAATCGGCGTCCTTCTAGCATATGTCTGAAGTACCTGACGACAATTTTCATCCCTATCAGCTCTCGTCCAAATGTTGAATAATTTCGTTGGCCCGATGTAAATTTTTCCGAACAAAACCCAATGTCTGCCAGGCTGCGTTGCACAACTTCTGCAAAACAGCTCCGGCTGCTGTGCTTGAAGCATCTACACATAGTCCCAATGGTTCCCCTGGATCTGGGTAATACAACAACGTCGCTTCCGCTAACGACTTGACGTACGTAACGCTTATATCCATTTACTAGGGCCAGGAATTTTCTAAGATTCTCAACGGTTGTTGCCGAGCAAATTTCTGTATTGCTTTTACTCGGCTAGGTAATGGTTTCACGCCATATTTACAATAATCAAGCCATGCTAATCGAAAATCAACGTCATAATATTCCTGCTGCTCACACCAATACGCTTTCTCACCACCCCACTGCTGCTTCCAATGAACCCACTGCCAATGCCACTGCTTTTGTTGCCAAAGCCACTCACTCAAGCCAACATAATCAATGCACCCTGCGCTCAACGTGTTCGAGATCCTGCTGTTTCCAAGTTTCCAAGCAATCAAACTTCCGCTGCTCATCATTATCAAACAACCGCTCACCGCCTTGCCAACAACGCAACCAACTATACCATTGCTTCGAATAACACCAACATCGCTGGCATCGTCGATGGGTCACAATATTTCAACTCGTACAATCAGCAACTCTCGAATATTTCTCAACCGCCATCCAACATTGAATCCACCATAAGTATACCTAGTGCGCAAGTTTACTCTAAACAAAGTGTTAATCACACCCAGCAGTATAGCGAAATTCCAGCAGTAAACGGTAACAACCCTGTGCAACCCGTTCACGCGGCCCTCCTCGATTAATGTACCCTCGATATCTTAGCTTAGCTTAGCTTAGCTTAGACTGACTGTACATATCAATGGTTGCTACTCCGTGATTAATCAGAACTGGTGCAAATTGCACTACGATCCAAGTGAATAGTGGTTGGGGTTTACCATCTATTCTCGAAGTGCACGTTTCAGCAGCTCTCAAAAGTTGATCATTAACGGCGCCGGCCAAGTCCTTACAGTCAGTTGAGGAAAGGAGGGAATGTTAGTGTGTGGTTTTTGTTGCTACTAGAGACCGAGAATACCTCTGCATCTCCACAATTACCACGGAAAGGAAGTTGTGTTAGTTGAGTGGGGTAATCAGTAACATAGATCGGGATTCACCATGGAAAGTGATGTGACTATGCAACTTCTATACTACAGTATTAGCATTTCCTTGATTTGTTCAATTGTTTATCCTTCGCGAGAATAAACAATCAATCGCTCAAAATGAGCGATTGTTCATTTGAATTTCGGATGAGGCGCCCGCGGCATCATTTCTTCAACGCAAGGAAAGTATAAATAAAACGGAATTTAAATTGAAAACAAAGTAATAATCACGGCTGTTCAACCAAATTGATAGTAATCGGAAAGCTAATTATGTTCAATCAAAGTTAATTGCCTATTTCCGGGGATTAAACCACCCGACTTGGACGTTAATTTACAATGTTATGGAAACTCATATGTGAATATGTACGTTATGTGGAAGATATTGATTTGAAAAATGTATTGGAGGTAACCACTTTCCCTTCGATGGGACTCGAACCCATGACCCTACTGTAGGGTCATGGGTTCGAGTCCCATCGAAGGGAAAGTGGTTACCTCCAATACATTTTTCAAATCAATATCTTCCACATAACGTACATATTCACATATGAGTTTCCATAACATTGTAAATTAAGCTAATTATGTTATCTCTATTTGACGTTAAATAAGAATATTCAGTAAGACATATTTTGTTAATTTACGTTCATTTTACATGTCATTTATTTTGCATTACTTTCGCGCGTGTGTTTATCGCTCGTCGTGACCAGTATACCGTAATCAGGATCTCACTGGTATTAATCCTGATGTGCCGGTTGGCACTCGTGTTGGGCTTGTGCGCTTTGAGCGGCAAACGATCGCTTTTCAGTCAATATAAAGTCGTACATAGTGCAATACAAGATGCTAAATTGGAGACGATATAGATACACGATATACATACATGTTGTATGGAGAAGCACCTATATCGCCTCCACTTCAACAGCCTACACGACACCATATACTTTCATGTGTTGACTGGGTTTGATAGGGCCTGCCTATAGACACATGCTTTTTGCAGAGGTTCAACAGAGCCCACTGTCAAACCCCACCACATCCTAGGCAGGCCCCCTAACTCGCAGTGGCCATTGGGAGGGGTCGTCAAGCCCTTGGACATAGTCCCTGCTGCCCCTTCGATTAATGTACCCTCGATATCGACAACTAACCCCGTCAGCCCGAACGCCTGTCTTGCAGTTAGCACCAAACATGTATCAGCAAACACCAACGCAAACACAACCTTCCAGAGTTACCCTAGTTAAGGCAATGAACTTTCACTCTATTATCAAAATGTTGGTGGTATTAATTCGCGAATAAGTGAGTCTTGCTTGTTCCTGTGAAACCTACGACCTCTACATATTCACAGAAAGCTGGCTTAATGATAATACTAATTCAAAGCAAATATTTGGCAATTCAAACACCGTTTTCCGACAAGATCGCTCGTTTAACAATAGCAGTAAACAATCTGGTGGCGGCGTTCTTTTGGCTGCGCGATCTAAATACTAGGCACATCTTCATTCTCCACCTAACTGTTCTGGCGTTGAGCAATTGTGGGTTTCACTTGCTCTCTGCTATTACACACTGTTCATCTGTGTTATATATATTCCACCCGACCGGCTGAACGATACATCCCTCTTTAATCAACACATCGACTCGCTTGATTGGATAACTGCTAAAATGGGGCATCGTGACAAGATATTAATCATCGGTGACTTCAACTTCAGCGTCATTAACTGGATTCCTAGCAACGCATCGTTTCTCTATGCTGATCCATCACATTCATCGATGAATTCTTCTCTCACCAGGCTGCTTGACTGCTATAGTACTACTGGTTTAGTTCAACAGTAAGTAATGAACCGTCGTATATGTTGGATCTCTGCTTTGTCAGCGAAGAAAAAGGCGGACGCAGCCAAGTTTTTCGTGCTCCTGCTCCTCTTGTTAAGATAAGTCGTCATCATCCAGCGCTTCATTTTCTGCTCAGCGAATGTCAACCATACGTTTTTGAAGATTTCGCTGAAAGTCTGACCTACGTCTACACGGACAGATAAATCAACCCAAACTTTGAGTTCAATATACGCACTATTGAGAATATCGCAGAAAAAATTTACCCAAATTTGGGTAGTTTTCCCTTTCTTTCCCATGATTGCTATCAAAACTAGAGCAAGATGCAAACACCTCACCGAGATTGCTCAGCCCAATAACCCAAATTTGAGTAAATTCAATATTCTCTATTTTGGGTTGATCAAGGTCCGCTTTGGATAAATTAAACTCAGCTTTGGGTAAATTGTTTACATGGGTTTAAATGCAAACTACCTAGTGCCAGAAAAGTCATTTTACTCAAATTTGGGTTATTGGTCCAAACCACGGTTTTGAGTGCAAACAACCCACTTTTGGGTAGTTTTGGTTTTCAGTGTATGGAAGACTGATTTTGACGGGATGAACCGCTTCTTGTCTCGTGTCCAATGGAACGAGTTACTCGACGATAGAGATGGGCGCTCCGCTCAGGAGCTGTTCCAAAGATTCGCTTCCTTACATTGAGCTGATGAGCCATGGATCTTTTTTAAAGAATCCCAGCTCAGCAGCTCACTTTAAATTGATGAAATCATTGTCAAACACGCGCCTAGAGAAACTCCCTCGAGCGTACGCACTCGAGTACGCGCGCTGTTGTATTTTGTACAGCACAAACGAAAATACCACGCTCGTGGTAAACAACACAAGCGAGCTTGTATGAGCATTATACTGGCCCAGCTTAGTATGGGGAGAAAAAAATGTTGTCGAATTCCACGGGGCAACCCCCAGAATTGTGCTTTTGGGTTAGAAAATCAATCTCTGAAAATTTCAGCTCAATTGCTTGTTGCATAAGCTGGCGCGTTTGATTTGAAGTTTGTATGGGGATTTTAGCCAGAAGGTATAGGAAAATACACCTCCATCACTCTTTCGATCTGGAAATTGGTTCTTATTGCTCGATTGACCTCAGAATTGTAAAAACGGCAGTTGGTATGCTACAGAACAATTTCACAGAACATTGTATGATGATTGAATGAACTTTTATATAGTATTCGGCTGATTTATTAGGAGCTGAATTGTGTATTTTTGGATTTATTGATCGAATCGCATCAGCCAAAACCTATATAAAAGTTCATTCAATCATCATACAATGTTCTGTGAAATTGTTCTGTAGCATACCAACTGCCGTTTTTGCAATTCTAAGGTCAATCGAGCAATCAGGACCAATTTCCAGATCGAAAGAGTGATGGAGGTGTATTTTCCTATACATTTTGGCTGAAATCCCCATACAAACTTCAAATCAAATGCGCCAGCTTATGCAACAAGCGATTGAGCTGAAATTTTCAGAGATTGATTTTCTCACCCAAAGGCACAATCCTGGGGGGTGCCCCGTGGAGTCAGTCAACTTTTTGTTTCCTGGGCCAGTCTATGAGCATTCCAGTCCAGTACCGCGCACGTGCTGATCGTTTATTATTTGCACCTCAAGCACCATAAAGCCAAGCAACAGAAATCATACCGTACCAAGCAAAAGATCCGAAGATCCGAACAACTCTAAGTTCCGCTCATGTCGTCGTCCAGCTCGAAATTGCTGTGACATGGAAGCGAGAGCTGCGCCACCGGCTCAGATCCGTGCGACACGGATCTCGATCCGGATCAGTCGCGACCGATTCTAGCGAGCGAACCGTGTGGTTCAAACGAACCGAACTGGGAGCTGTGTCTTGCACGGAGCGGATCTTTTACTTGCGACGGGTTTTCCTGCCAGCATACTGCTACATGTGCACTCGGTTTGTTTGTAGCACCGTGCTCTGTATTTTTTTACTCTCTTGTTTTTATTTCTCTCGCATTTCGGGAACCAATATAGATGAATGGCTCACTTGTATGAAAATGTCAACTACGCATGATTAGAAGGGTTAGAAGCGCGCGCAAACAAGGCATTGATTTACTGCACCCAGTATGAAGAGAAAACTTATGACACGTGATATGGTTCATATACATATCAGAGATTAGGGACTGAATTATCAAATTAACGATTTGAGAAACGTTATCAACAAAATGTAACTTAGAATTATGAATAGAAAATAATGTTGAGTTAGTTTTTGTATAGAAATGAATGTGATAGTTCTAAATGAACTCCTAGACTTCAAAACTAGACGGTCAGAAAAAGCATAATGAATGTTATTAGTTTAAAATTGTCGATTTTTCAATAGAAATTATTACCTCACTGTAGCTTAACATTTTAAAAATTTCAAAGTGAGGTAAATAGATGAATGATGAATGAATGAATAAATTAATGAATGACATAAATTTTTCAAAATTTTTTTTAATTAAAATCATAATATTAACAATTATGTTTTAATATATGTAGCATTGAAGAACTGAAGAGCTGATCCAAGGAGCTGACTCTTTTCAATGAGCTGAACGGATCAGATCCGCTCACTGCAATGAGCTGTTTTGCCCATCTCTGCCTCCTGCAAGGCACTCACAGTTTCCTTGCTGTTATTTCCGCAGCACAGGTGAGTGAACCTCTTTGCAATTGGGTTGTTTAGCAAGGAAAAATATGAGGATTTTTGTAGTTTAACATAACATGTTTTGCTTTCCTCAACATATTTTTATTTTGTTTGTAAACCTTTTATTTACATTTTTTTACAGCAAACAATAAGCCATTTCAATCGATACAATGACACTAACATTCATAGAATGACAGTTGGCCCATGTGGTGTGGTACACTCACAAAAAAACTCCGCATTATATTCATGAGTTCATACATGGATTTTTGCAATGGGGGTAGCGAAATGGATTCCATATTTTCGACACATACATTCCATGCGCACACATGCATTGCATGAGTGTTCACACATACTATCCATGTGACTCATAGTATCCATGTGTGAATTTGTATGCAATCAATTTATTTATTTATTATCAGACTAAGGCCGGAGTGGCCTGTGCTGCACATAACAGACTTCTCCATTCAGCTCGGTCCATGGCTGCACTTCGCCAACCACGCAGTCTGCGGGGGCCGCAAATCGTCCTCCACCTGATCGATCCACCTTGCCCGCTGTGCACCTCGCCTTCTTGTTCCCGTCGGATCGTTGTCGAGAACCATTTTCACCGGATTACTGTCCGACATTCTGGCTACGTGCCCGGCCCACCGCAGTCTTCCGGTTTTCGCGGTGTGAACGATGGATGGTTCTCCCAACAGCTGATGCAACTCGTGGTTCATTCGCCTCCTCCATGTACCATCCGCCATCTGCACCCCACCATGGATGATACGCAATACTTTCCTTTCAAAACTCCCAGTGCGCGTTGGTCCTCCACGAGCATCGTCCAGGTCTCGTGTCCGTAGAGAACTACCGGTCTTAAAAGTGTTTTGTAGATAGTCAGTTTGGTACGGCGGCGAACTCTATTCGATCGGAGCGTCTTGCGGAGTCCAAAGTACGTACAATTTCCAGCCACTATGCGCCTCCGAATTTCTCTGCTGGTATCGTTATCGGCGGTCACCAGTGAGCACAAGTACACGAATTCTTCAACCACCTCGATTTCGTCACCACCGATAGAAACTCGTGGTGGGTGGCTTACATTGACCTCCCTTGAGCCTCTTCCTATCATGTACTTCGTCTTCGACGTATTGATGACTAGTCCAATCCGTTTAGCCTCGCTTTTCAGTCTGATGTAGGCTTCCTCCATCCTCTCAAAGTTACGTGCCATGATATCAATGTCGTCGGCGAAACCAAATAACTGGACGGACTTCGTGAAAATCGTACCACTCGTGTCAATTCCTGCCCTTCGTATTACTCCCTCCAAAGCGATGTTGAATAGCAGACACAAAAGACCATCACCTTGCCGTAACCCTCTACGCGTTTCGAAGGGACTCGAGAATGCCCCTGAAACTCGAACTACGCACATCATCGGATCCATCGTCGCCTTGATCAACCGTATCAGTTTATCCGGAAATCCGTTTTCGTGCATTAGCTGCCATAGCTGGTCCCTATCGATTGCATCATATGCGGCTTTGAAGTCGATAAAAAGATGATGTGTGGGCACGTTGTATTCGCGGCATTTCTGCAATACCTGACGTATAGCGAACACCTGGTCTGTGGTAGAGCGTTCACCCATAAATCCCGCCTGGTACTGCCCCACGAACTCTCTTGCAATTGGTGTTAGTCGGCGGCATAAAATTTGGGAGAGTACCTTGTAGGCGGCGTTCAGCAATGGATTGCGCGGTAGTTGCTACAATCCAGCTTATCGCCCTTTTGTAGATGGGACACACGACACTTTCCATCCACTCCTGCGGCAGAACCTCATCCTCCCAAACCTTGGTAATTCCCGTAACACGGTAGATCACTTTGACGTAGTGTGTTGCGGTGTAAGATCTACCAAACAGAGCCCTAGCTTAATCCATTGTTCTAGCTAGGGCAATAAGTTGTGGTAATTCAGGATTCATCGTATTTAGTCCCCGCTACCAACAGCAGTCTCAGAAATAAAACATAAATAATGTTACCTTGCAGACAGTTGAAAGACTCGAATTCCTCTTGTTTGAGGCTAGACTGTATGCAGCGGAAACAACTTTTCAAGCAATTAGTTATAAAACCTCGGTACCCGTTCCTAGGCTGAACTGACTGCTGGAAAAATCGAGTTAGGGGTTTAAATACGTACTAACTCTTCATGATCTGGTGAAAATGGTAGTGAGAGGAACACACGGAAGTTCTTATTACTGAACAAATTCTCTTGCTTGAAATGGTCTTGTAGACAGAGCTAAATCCCGGGTTTTCATTGTTTACTGGTGATATTCTAGAAGCAAGACAAAGATGTGGCTAGGGCTCCGATGCATGACCAAAAACAGTACCACTGTTCTGTTTTCTCAAGAAAGGATTGATTTCCTATTGATAAGGGGCGCGCCTTCAATGGGATTGCTCTCTGTGAAGGGTCTAAATAGCGGGACCTTGTCATGGTGCTCTTGAGGAAACAAAACAACAACTGTATCGAAACCGATACTGCATTGCTTATCAATAGTAATGAAGTAATTCGACATGCACTTTAACACTAAGGATACGGGTAACGCTACAATAGATCTAATAACAGGTCGCAGTGGCACACCCGAACAGGAAAAAAAAAACCTTGGTAATCACCCAGTGCAGCGCTCTAGCCAATGCTTCACCACCGTGTTTAAACAGCTCTCCTGGTAGTTGGTCAACTCCAGGGGCTTTGTTGTTTTTCAGCCGGCCGATCTCCTCCTGGATTTCCTGGAGATTCGGAGCCGGAAGTCGCATGTCCTGCTCGCGTGCTCCTAGGTTCATTACCATACCGCCACCGTTGTCTGCCATATCGCCATTCAGGTGCTCTTCGTAGTGCTGCCGCCACCTTTGGATCACCTCACGCTCGTTTGTAAGAAGGTTCCCGTTTATGTCCTTACACATATCGGGCTGTGGCACGTGGCCCTTACGTGAACGGTTCAACTTCAAATAGAACTTTCGTGCGTTATTAGCGCGGAACAGTTCCTCCGTCTCCTCACGGTCTCGATCTTCCTGCTGGCGCTTTTTCCTCCGGAAAAACAAGTTTTGTCTGTTCCGCGCCCGTTTGTATCGTGCCTCGTTCGCCCTCGTGCGGTGTTGCAGCTATCTCGCCCATGCTGCATTCTTCTCCTCAACTAACTGCTCGCCGTCATACCAGTCGTTTCTCTGATCCGGAGCCACCGTGCCTAGTGCAGCGGTTGCGGTGCTTCCAATGGCGGATCGAATATCTCTCCAGCCATCTTCAAGAGATGCTGCGCCTAGCTGCTCTTCCGTTGGGAGTGCCACTTCCAGCTGCTGCGCGTAGTCTTGGGCTAGTCTACCGTCTTGTAGCCGCCCAATGTTTAGCCGCGGCGGACGACTCCGACGCGTGTTGATCACCGTCGAGAGTTTTGAGCGCAGATATACTGCAACGAGGTAGTGGTCGGATTCAATATTCGCACTGCGGTAAATGCGTACGTTCGTGATGTCGGAGAAGAATTTACCGTCGATTAGAACGTGGTCGATTTGGTTTTCCGTTACTTGATTAGGTGATTTCAATGTGGCCTTGTGGATATTCTTGCGGGGGAAGAAAGTGCTTCGGACTACCATTCCGTGGGAGGCTGCAAAGTTTATGCATCGTTAGCCGTTGTCGTTCGATACAGTATGCAGACTATCCGGTCCGATGACCGGTCTATACATTTCCTCCCTTCCTACCTGAGCGTTCATGTCACCGATGACGATTTTGACGTCCCGCAGTGGGCATCCATCGTATGTCTGCTCCAGCTGCGCATAGAACGCTTCTTTCTCGTCGTCGGATCTCCTTTCGTGTGGGCAGTGCACGTTGATGATGCTATAATTGAAGAAACGGCCTTTTATCCTGAGCTTGCACATCCTTGCGTTGATTGGCTGCCACCCAATCACGCGTTGGCGCATCTTTCCCAGCACTATGAAGCCGCTTCCCAGCTCGTTGGTGGTGCCACAGCTTTGGTAGAATGTAGCCGCTGGATGCCCGCTTTTCCACACTTTTTGTCATGTCCAGCAGATTTCCTGCAACGCTACGACATCGAAGTTGCGGGGATGTAATTCATCGTAGATTATCCTGTCGCAACCTGAGAAGCCTAGCGACTTGCAGTTCCATGTTCCAAACTTCCAATCGTGATCCTTTATTCGTCGCCTAGGTCGTTGCCGATTGTATCGAGTCGTATTATCTTCTATGTCGTTCGTAATAGTTGTTAGGCGGCTTATTGGGCCTGCGCAAACCTCCTGTCTCGTCGGAGGGCCGTCGTGTCAGGGCTGTTTAGCGTCCCACCTAACACCAGGATTGGGCTTGTGCGCTTTGAGCGGCACACGGTCGCTTTGGCGGAGCCTACTTGCGGATACATGCAGCTTTTAATAGAGGTTTAACAGGGCCCACTGTCAAACCCCACCACATCCTAAGCAGGCGCCACAACTCGCAGATGGCCTGGGGAGGGATCGTCAAGCCCTTGGACATAGTCCCTGCTGCTGCTGTTGTATGCAATCAAGTACGTGCCGATAAAAGATATTTTAGTTACTAGATAAAGCTTTTCGCTGTCGTTGTGATCCGGAACATCTTTTGCTGGCGAGGATAGGGGATCTAAATGTCAATGAAGGAAAAATACATACGATTTGACAGTTAGGTACAACACATGTTTCGGACAGCAGAACAAAGGGAACCGAAGCGACAATCTTTATCTAGTAACTAAAATATATTTTGTGCCGATGCATGATATACATATTTCAAAATACATGGATTTTTGCCATAAAGAATGTGTCGATTTTACTGAGTGTAGTATTTTACATGCACGTATTAAATCCACGCTCAACAAGATGTTTCGATTTTCTTTATTTTTTTATATATTTATTCTATATTATTCAACACAAGCAAAATTGCTTGTAATTTAAACAGCATCCCATCTTTATCTTTCGTATGTTCGAAAAGTACAATCACTTGTCCCAAGTGGGCTGAAAAACATCCAGCTGAGAGCCATGTTGGGGACAGTTGTTTAACATTTTTTACATTTCGCTCGAGACTTTCGCTGGTATGAATGAAGTGTTGTGGACATTCATCGTCGATTTTTTGCTGTTTGAAGTCATGACCAATAGTAAGCATGCCGGCTAGTGGAATAATTTTGAATAGAACTACAGTATATGAAGATTCATAAAGATAAAATGTGCTCAACCGCAGCATTTAGGTGTTATAATGATTTTGTGGATGTCTTATAACTAGAGCAAATAATGATTTTCATGAGCATTATAAAACGAGGAATGTTACTTTGGATATTAGGCCAAAGTTTGAGCCATATACCCTAAAATCAACGTTGAAACTGGGTAGTGTCTTCGCCAACAGTCAATTTTAAACTTTCGTTATCAAATATGAAACGATTCGTCGATTTGTCGTGGAATGAACCATACACATATTTACCGGTAGTCTTTGAATTGATACATGTGCCGAGTGTTATCAGCGTGTCTGGTATGAGCGCCGAAATCGAACCGATTTGTGTGTTGAATGATTTGGTTAACAGTTCCTTCCGTTTTGTCATGAAGATAGAATGTGATTTATCAAAGCATCACTGCATGTCGTTAATATTTTAATACCCTAAGTAGCATGTGTACATGAAAAATAGGTTTCGTATAACGTAAAAGATACCAGTAGGTATCGAGTCTAGTTAGCTGTGTGAAGCTTTTAGATACAGTGCATTTAGTGATCTGCTCTTTAAAATTATAACCGTAAAAGACATTCTTTACGTAAATGGCAAAGGAAAGGTAAATTAGTTTTGAAAAAATATTGTTTATAGATAAAGATGTTCAAATCTATTAGAAGAGGCCATTCAAAGTGCTCGTTTTCAATATTGTGCTGACCGATTTATATGATCACAGGGTGTTATTAGGGATTTTTTGATCTATAAACCTAGACCACTCCCAACGTTCGTGAGGTTCAAAACTATCTGTGTATTTTGGTTATTATTCACTGATATGGCCAAATTCGTCCAGTGATCAAGTGTAATCAAGTAGTGGCGTCACAAAGCAAAGTAGGTACATTAAAAACCCAGAGTAAACCATATACCAGGGATGATGTCTGTCTCGCGCACTTTAAACGGTCTTGAGTGAAGTATAATAATCACTTTGAGAAAACAACTTTTATAAAATTATACTCCCGATCAAAGCTCACACAATAATATAAAGATTATTATAGGGGACGTAATTGAATATAATGACACAAGAGCACATGACATAAACTGAATTGTACCAATGTCAAATGGTTTGAAATTACATAGGGGTAATGACGGCTTTGGCAGGTTTTGTTCTATTATTGGCAGGGGGTTTTTTATGACTGCATATCAAAGAATATTGTGGCCAAATTTCATAAAATTCGGTCAACAAAAACCCCCCTGCCAATAATAGAACAAAACCTGCCAAAGCCATCTGTTCCCCTATTACGGAGGCTAAATACAGGCCCCGACGCGACGCTCAAGCAGGCAGATTTGATTCAGTCCACCAACTTATCCAGTGCAAATCGCGTATCCTGCTGTACTTCGACCACCATCATGTCAAGATATGAAGAAAGCTGAGAAGTAGCACGTAAGACCTTCATTCAACGGGTTTGACCTCGATTCTCGTAGTGAAACCTTTTTTTTCCTTTCTCGCGCACTAAGTACATATATTCGCTCCAAAAACAAACTTTTTATAAGATGCCCGGAGACCCATAGTGTTGTATATCAATCGATTCAGTTCATCGAATTGAGGTGATGACTGTGTGTGTCAAGCACTACTGCAAAAGTTCGTGATTGTCATAAGACAGAGAGCAAATCGCCTTTTTCTATTTCAGGGGACCAAATGAAAAAATCGTGGGTTCTTTGATCAATTTCGCATGAAAAGTAGTCATATGCGAGGAATGGTGTCTAGTCGATAAATTATTCTTTCCTTTAATTCTTCGTGTAAAAAGTGGTAATAATCACAACAATAAAGCAGATGTTGCACACTTTCATGCTCTGTCACAGAACAAATATTTTTTTAGATTTTGGTAGCATGCCATTTATCCGTCGCGTTTCTATAGATAAAGAAAGGGACAGATACGTAAACATCGAGTGACATCTCTCATCTCTTTCAATGGAATCCCCGGAACCCATAGTTATGTATACCAATCGACTCAGTTCGACAAATTTAGATGGTGTGTGTGTGTGTGGGTGTTTATTTTTTCTTTACTAGGGTTAACATAAAAAATCTGCGAGACAGACACCTTAAAGGCGAACAGGGCTGGGCTCCTTCCCGACCTGCTAAACGATCCCCCCGGGATGCTGCGACTACCTTGGGGGATGGGGGGGAGTGGTGGGGGGTGTAGGTGTCCATGCTCACGCACTTCTTCCAAAATTCTGGCCCCTAGCTTAGGCTAGTTCGCCGACTGGCTTGCTGAGATCCACTGCTACATCCTCACTCGAATCCTCCTGACTCCCCCCGGTGGTCCACCAGTTCCAGTGAAGGAAATTCGTACTGATGGTGCCCCGACTACCGGCGGCTATCGCAGGGGACGCTTTCGCGCATTGCGCCGACTTCGTCGTCGGGTTGCAGAGGTGGTCCAACAGTTCCGGTGGTGGATGACGTCCGCGCTGGCGGTACCCTACATACCCGAAGCATTTCTTTCTTCTTTCTTCAGCAGGTTAGCCGTTCGTTTGCCAAGGTCGATCCAATGATTCCGGTTGGCAGAAAACTTCCGGTTCACCGGCACCCTGACGATCCAAAGCCAAACACTGCTCACTGCGCAGAATACTCCCAAGAATCGGCCCTTATTCGCTGATCACGTGTCCATCTACGCTGCAGCTCCAACAGTATTCGCGTCACAACTCTGCTTACCGTATTCCACATGTCTTCCTCGTGACACATTCGCTCCGCGATGTTATCCGCCCTTGGGACAGGTAACACCCGCGTTCTCCCTCTGTACATTTCGTCAGCCATTTGAGGATTCTTCTCTCCATAAGCTTACCGAGGGTGTCTAACAGGGGTATAAGCCTGTACGCGGCTGAATTGCCAGGGGACTTTCTTGGATTTGGCAGCAACACCAGCTTCTGGCTCTTCCACATTTCTGAAAAATTGCGTTCGTCCAGGCGCTTTTGCAGTGCCTTCCTGAATATATCCGGGTATGCCAGGATCGCAGCTTTTAATGCAACATGCATCGGAACCGGGGACTTTCTTCGCTTTCAGGCGTTTCGCCGCTTCTGCAAGCTCGGTATCAGACTTGTCGATCTACGGGGTTTGCTTCTCCTTCTTCACCGTACGGTGTTGGCGACCACATGGTCGAATCATGTTTCGGGAAGAGACCCTCCACAATTGCCTTCAACTTGTCCGGGCACATTTCAGCTGGCTGGCGCCCATTTCAATGCGGTCCTAGCCTCCAGGAACGCCACCTTGCGTTCCTTTTTCTCTTTCTGGTTCCGTCCATGCTCTCTGTGCCCGCCACGGAGCTTTGAGGCAAGCAGCGCGAAGAGTATTCAACCTGTCGTTCCACCAGTAATTTACAATGTTATGAAAACCCATATGTGAATATGTACGTTATGTGGAAGATATTGATTTGGAAAATGTATTGGAGGTAACCACTTTCCCTTCGATGGAACTCGAACCCATGACCCTACAGTACGCTAGTGGTGGAATTCGATGGGATTGTACAAACTCGTCTTATGACAAGTGAGTAATCGATTAGTTACTAATCGATTAATCGAGATTTTACGACATCTCTAGCCACAGGGAAAATATCGACGTTTCTTGGGCTCCTCATCCCTGGAAACAACTTCGGGATCCTTCTACGTGGGGTGACCGTCCCCTTGTCACAGCTAGAGCACAGTTCTACACTTGTTTTCCCCGGAAACTACCGCTTATACCTTTGGTCCGTAAACTTCCTGGTCCTACGACCTCTCTTCCGGATTCACCACCAGAGACACTCCGATTTTACGACACGAGACCAGAGACACACGTTCCGTTTTTTCTTTTATCGTTTTCGTGGAAATAACAAGTCCGCTTGCTTTCGAGGTCTCCTTTCAACTCCCCGTCCAGTCGGCCTTTTTTCCTCTTTTTTTTCTCCATTTTCTCCTCCAACAGTAAATTCGTGATGACATCTCTTTATTCGCCCGTCCAGGGGTGATTCGTCAAATCTAGACCAACATTTGAAAAAAGCGTAACAGTCAAAATTTATTTCTTCTTATTCTTCGTCTAGATATATATCTATATATGTGGACGAAGAATCAGAAGGAATAAATTTTGGCTGTTACGCCCTTTTCAAAGGTTGGTCTAGAAATGTTAATCGATATACACTTAAGGTGGAATAACCGCTTAATGAGCTTGTTATTCCATCTTCGGGGTACTGCATACATAGTCTCACAGTATATTTTCTAATTAGTATTCCTATTCGGTTAGTAAGTACCGTACTGTGCAAAATATTATGAAAATTGGTCATAATTCACTTGTCATAAAACGAGTTTATACAATCCCATTGAAATCCATTCCTTCGACTTAGTCGAGTCAAGTACGAGACACTGAAGACGGCCTTACTGTTGAGGTCGAAATACGTATCTGTCAAGATACAATTAAGTGGTGGAATTCAATGGGATTGTAGAAACTCGTCTTATGACAAGTGAAAACATTCCACTAAAAAGCTCAACATAATTTTCTTATCAAAATGGTCATTATTGTTATCTGCGAAATGTACTCACGGAGCCTTCATTGCACAATCGTACATCTAGCTTTGCTAGAGCTCCCTCGACTGCCCCATTCCAAGACCCAGGCATTGATGTCACCTCCTATGACTACCGGCCTTCGTCCGATCAGCTTATTGGGTAACTGATCCAATATCTGGCTGAACTTCTCCACGGTCCACCTCGGAGGTGCATAGCAGCTGCATATGAAGACGCAATTGAACCGGTGCCAGCGAAAGTGGTACATGTTACATTGAGTAAATATTACAGGAGACTCATTTTTCCAAAAACTTCGAAAATAAAATTCAAATTTGCAATTTTCATTTTAGCAGTACCAACGTGTTATGACTGATGTGCCTGAAGGTTGTAATGAGAAATATGCGAAGTTTCTTGACCAATTTCAAGTTTATTCAAACAAAATGCACATGTACCACTATTAATGGAAACAAAATGCAACAGAAACCGAAAATCGTTGCTCGTAAAAGTGGCACATGTACATTTATAAAATTATTATAAACGGCAGTAAACCATCTTGAAATTCAAAATAGGGTTAAAATCTGTTGCGGAAACATCCATGTTGTGAAATTTTCTTTTAAATAGGCTGATTTTAGTGGGTAAAACTGTACATGGTGGGGGCATCCATCAATTCAGCTGTTATTGGTCGGACGGTACAGCAGCAGTGCCTTTCTCTGCTTTGTTCTCTCCGAGGCAGCCAAGTTGGTTGCGACGAGACGGACGCAATGAGAAAACTATTAGAAAATATTAGAAATTTGGAGACAGTACTCGTCGATAGAAAATCCTTCCGCACGCGATGGCATATGAGCAAGTCATACCACCTTCCTTTTGCCAGTGGAGATATATCAGCTTCCACACGGAAACAAATGCATACCCACAGGCATGAATAAAAAATCATGAAATCATGAATCAGGTCAGTTCATGAAACCATGATTATAAGTCATGATTTCAGGAACATTATTCATGGTACTAGGCAATCCTCATCAGTCGACAGTATGCATAACCAGTTATACTTCGAACACTCCATTCCCAAGAAGTAAGAACGGCTGAGAGGTAGCACGCCGGACTCTCGCTCAGTGTACTCGAGTTCAAATCCCCTGTTGAACTTTTTTTTTATTCTGTCGATCTTAACAACCAAATTGTAACGCATTGGTTGCGTTACGCGAAAATAAATCATGAAATCATGATTTATATTCATGGTGTATTTTCATAGCATGAAAACACGACGGATTCATGGAATCATGAATTATTTTCTCATTTCTGGGAACGGATTTTTACCCGTGCACACTGATATTCTTCTCTCCCCCTTCATACGGGAGCTTGGCAGAAGGAAGGTCGTGTGATTCGTGCCATCACAAATATTGCCCTCCGCTCGCTTTCAAATCGACTTCTATAAAAACATTCTTCATGCCTGCCGTATCCTAACGGAACTATCAATTCTATACTTTCGCCTCTAATTCTATCATGAACATGTACGTCTAAGTTTGGAAGATGATATTAGCATTTCCATATCATTGTTTTTGAATGTTATTGAAATAGGTACATGGCGGTGATTAAGTTTTTTAGCTAAATACTTCTATAATGTAAATAAATAATTTCATTTTTGAAGTTACCAAATTGTTTTCAATTAAAAATTACGTGAGTCGAGCATAATTATTCTCATGTTTCTTGATTATTGTGTGAGAAATCAATGCATGTCATATGCCCATTGCCTTATTGTTATTGATATAGGAACAGATACCCTAAGAGAAAGCCAAAAAAAAACAAATATTTGCACATCTGTTAGGAAAATTGCATATCAAGAATTCAGCTATAAAAGGTAATAAACTTGCGTTGAAACACATTTTATTATTCGCAATTTAATACGCTTTTCGTAGATTTCTAAGTTTGAAAAAAAAATACAAATGTCGTATTTCAATTTTGCACTAACTGGGGCATAGTACAGCAACTATAGTAAACAACAGTGAACTTTATGTATTGTGCTGAATAGTGTAAAAGAATTAGAGTAACGATGGTATTTTGGACATCTGAATATATTTTAGACTTCGGGCTATATTTTCTTCAATTTGTTACATAAATATGGTAAGAAATGTGATTATGAAAGAGACTAAACCTAAACTGATACATGAATCTCATTTGTTTGTGAGAAGCTAAGTAGAAATACACGCAAAATATCGCCAAAAGCCCAAAATGTATTCAGCTGCTAAAAATACACCATTTACCCTATACGGAGAAAAAAGAAAGCGCTGTTTAACATTTTTTTAAAGCTTAAGTTTATGCTTTATTTTGGTATTGATCTGCGTTCGAAACACTTTCCACGTGGTTCATATCCATATATCTATATATAAACTTATTCTTGTTATGCGTTGGCGTATTGATGAGTCATGCGCAGTGTGGATATCTTTGACAACTGAAATGTTGTTGTTTGCTTCACAAAAGTATTCCAATGAACGTATACCAAATATTCCTCATTTTCTTTAATTCAATTTAACATCAATGCAAAACGGTGACTTACCATTATTAGTATGGGGCATACATCAAAAAGTGTGAATACTGGAATATTTATTATAATCATTTAAACATAGTGCACAATTAGACATTTTTAAGATATATCAGTGACTTTTAAAAAGCGATTGTTACTTTCGGAAATACCTTAACTGTATTTAGTGCTGCAAATCAATAGTGCCGGTAGATTGCGAAAACAACACGAATGCTTATATTCCGGCACATCTAGGATGCTAATAGTTATAGTGGACCTCAGTAGAGCATTAAACTTGCTTAAACATTTAGAAGCAATCAAGCCTTATATTATATGGTAGTGAAAATGAGGATTGCATTTAAATCGTGAGTACAAATCGGAAATCATAATTCTAACCCTATAAAAGCTTCAACTATATTATAGAGACCATTTCTGCGATGCGAGGAAAGTTTTAAATTTTGCAAAATATTGGTGAAATTTGTAGAAATCAACATCATTAAAAATGTGAATCGCTCATAACATTGCATTTTGTATACCCGGTTTTTTTACACGGTTTGGTTTTAGCCGATTAAGACTTTTTAATTTAAGAGACGAGCCAGCCAAGGGTTGCACGTCTCTCTAATAAAGACAAAAAAAAACTTTTTAATTCACAAAAACCCTGATTACTCCACCTAGCGGTGATGGTGCCTTTTTCGTGCACATGAAAAAATGTATTTTGTCCAAAACTTCCGAGCACATAGTCCGATCTGGCCAATTTTCAATAGAAAACAATGGGACAGAATTCTGCGTTGAATGCAACTTGTTGCAAACAAATCGGTTGAAGATAAGTGCCTAAAAAATGAGTGACAAATTTTTTAATTAATTTTTTTTTTGTATAGAATGGTATTTTGGTCATAACTTCCGAGCCCATAGTCCGATCTGGCCAATTTTAAATAGGAAACAATGGGTTAAAGATAAGTGCCTGAAAAATGAGTTACACTTGCGTGGGTGCACACAGACATACACACACACACAGACATCACCTCAATTCGTCGAACTGAGTCGATCGGGTTATAACACTATGGGTCTCCGGGCCTTCTATAAAAAGTTTGTTTTTGGACCGATCGTATAGCCTTAACATATACTTAGTATACGAGAACGGCAAACATCAAATAAAATTCAGGTAGTATTTCTAAAACTGCGAGAGTTTAATTAAACCGACGAATTAACGAATTATATAGTATAGAAAAACCTGGGTGTAATAGTTTTGGTTCCTTTGTAGGCAAGTTAGCCACGGCCACGGGCTTAAAGCATCGTCAAAAATATTCATATTTGCCTTTCTCGTGCGCCAAGTTTACGGAAATGATCACTTTAAACTCAATCTTTTGTAGAAGGATCGGAGACCTAATATGTATGCTAATTTCCATCTACTCATCAACTGAGCGAAATTGTATTTTTGCCACTTATTTTTACCACGAAAAGTGTGAGTGAAATTTCGGCAGGTGATTAAATGACAGTTGGAGTGTAATGTTACAGTCGTTATGTTCAACATGATCCAATCTGGGTCCTGCCATTGCGCTTCAGAGCGTCTCTTAATTCTCGTGTATACACTGGAGTCGGGATACGTGCCGTAAATCAAAATCGCGTAAAAAACCACGTACATTCCAAGAACCGCGTAAAAATCGTGCCTGTTCGGAGGTTACTACTGGGAACACTATGCAATACGTGAAGTGTGGAGTCACCTTTTATAGGCGACTCTTAGTACGGCAAAACAATTATTACTATATATTACAATTATTGGAAACGTGTGCACAAACATTCAAATTTAAATTCTAATTAGACTTAAAGCACGCCAACTGCTACGCACATTACGCAAGCAGTTGGCGCAAGAACAGAGAACAACGAAAACACACACGAAAAACAGTTTACAGGTCGACTGATGGCAGAGCTACGACAGTGAGCGCAGTTCGTGATCGAGAACCCCCTTTTTCCAATTCTCCCAGTGCACTTTAGGGTTCATTCACAAATTACATAACGCAAAAAAAAAAACACAATTTGAACCCCACCCACCCCTCTGTGACTTGTTTGTAACATTTCCTCTATACCCACCCACCCCCTTCGGTGACGCGTAACGTCAGACTAAAAATTCCCAAAAAATATTTATTGATATTTTTAATGAACTCTACTTTAACTTTCTGGGGCCCTCCTTAGCCGTGCGGTAAGACGCGCGGCTACAAAGCAAGACCATGCTGAGGGTGGCTGGGTTCGATTCCCGGTGCCGGTCTAGGCAATTTTACGGATTGGAAATTGTCTCGACTTCCCTGGGCATAAAAGTATCATCGTGTTAGCCTCATGATATACGAATGCAAAAATGGTAACTTGGCTTAGAAACCTCGCAGTTAATAACTGTGGAAGTGCTTAATGAACACTAAGCTGCGAGGCGGCTCTGTCCCAGTGTGGGGATGTAATGCCAATAAGAAGAAGAAGAAGAAGAAGAAGACTTTAACTTTCTACATAGTAAATAATAATGTTGTCAACTTTGAATTTATTTAGTGATTTCATTTTGTATATTATTCGTTACTCGTAACAGAACTGAACAAACCCACCCACCCCCTAGACAAGCCGTAACATTTTGTAACGGAATATTGGGTACCCACCCACCCCTCAGGGCGTTATGTAATTTGTGAATGAGCCCTTAGATGAAACAACAGACAAACTAACTAAACAAAATTACGATATTCGAACTTTTTAAAGAAGGCTCTGAGACCCATAGTGTTATATACCAATCGACTAATCTCGACGATCTGAGCAAATGTCGGTCTGTCCGTGTGTGTATGTTTGTAGTAATCCTTACCCGATATTCTCGTAACAAGTTGCATTGAATTTTACTGCCGGTCATACTCTTACAAAAATTATGAAGGAAATGGTAAAATTTTCAATTTGTAGGCAATTATAGTTAAAATGCCTTACAATGAAGCGAAGAACATCGATTATATCGAGAAACGATAGTGGAATTATCTGGGTTTTCAACAATAAAACCCATATGAATCCACCTAGCGGTGACGATGCCTTTCTCTATTCAAACGTTTGGTTACGTCTTGGGGTAAGACACAATATAAATAATTGCCTGCAGTACGGCTCTTGCAAACGCTGTATAGCGAATCAGCCAACCAAGCTTATATGGTTCAACACACCATTTTCTTCATAACTTTTGAACGCATTGACCGATCGTGATGAAATTTAATAGTGGGTTTGTCCCAAGTTGAATGCGACTTGTTGCGAGAAAATCGGTTAAGAATTACTATATGAAAACGTGGCTAATGTTTTTCGGTTTTCGTGTTTCGTACACACACATACACACGGACTGACAGAAATTTGTTCAGTTCGACGAGCTAAGTCGATTGGTCTATAACATCATGGGTAACCGAGACTTCTATAAAAAGTTCGATTCTGGAGTGAAATGATAGTCTTTCGGTACAACTTTTTCGTACGAGAAAGGCAAAAATCTTAGTTTTGAAACAAAAACCCATTTTAATTCACCGAGTAGTGATACTGAATTTCTCGCATTTAGTCAAGACACCAACCTTATATGGGGTATGGTTCGATGTACCATAACTTTTAAACGATGTACTTTATAACTTTTAAACGCAAAGGTCGATCGTGAACAACAAGGTATTGTCCCCCGTCGAATAAAACTTGTTGCGAGAAAATCAGTTAAAGACGCTTCTATAAAAAGTCCGGACATGGCTGTTACAGCCACTATCTGCATCGGTGTGGCCAGTTTGAAATCGGAGAAGGATTCGAGTTTGGAAGTTTATTGCACGACCGCCGAGGGAACGAGACAACGCAGCAGTGGATTTCAGCCAACCAGTCGGCAAACTAGCCTAAGCTAGGGTCCGGAATTTTAGAAGAAGTGCATGAGCACAGACTAGCCCCTCCCCCTCTCGAAATAGTCGCACCATCCCTTGGTCCCGGGGGAATCGAGGCAAGGAGGATAAGGGACCCGGATTCATCCAGAAGGCACATTTTTAGCAGGTCGGGCAGGAGCCTAGCCCTGTTCGCCTTCGAGCATAGTGTAAATTCTCAAGTGTCTGTCGCGCAGATTTTTGATGGTCTTCAATCGTTGTAAAAAAACACAGACACGGATGAGCGCGGCCGTCACCGTGATCGTCCCCACGTGGACGAATTCCAAAAAAAATATGGCGAGAAAATGCCAACGAGTTTGTCGCTCGGATAAAAAAAAGCGCCCATTGGACGCTAGAAACGAAACAAAAAACGAAATTGAAATAAAGTCAATAAATGAATTCACTAATATAATTACCTTTTGTACAGATTTAGAATCGGACAAAATCGCAGAGTTTTTGCTTCTCGTGATCTAGATCGAATAACTAATTCAACAAAACAAACAAATTTGATTTAATATTATCGTTTCACTCCATGCCAAATTGAACTTTTTATATTACTTTATCACTTTATCACGTTTTACTTTATCACCGAAATTAACTGTCCGCACTTTAGCCGATATGATTTAGAAATGGCTGAGCAAGGCATTCAGAAATATTATTGAACCTTAAAAGTATCTACTTTGAGAAATTTTAACTAATACTATTAAATTGTTTTTAGACAAGTAAACCACAGTTTATTTCATTGCAATATTTGGAGGCCATCTACGCTTAATCAAAGTGTTCATTAGATCGATATAAATATGAAGCTTTTATCCAAACCAATAAAGCTTTTTTATAACAGGAATTTTATGCATTTTAAATTATGCTGTATTGTAAATAGTTCTTGAAATAAATAACTATTGTTGCCTTTAATTTAGCTTGTTTTAATTATTAAAAAATCTTTTTTTTTTCTTGCGTTTATTTAGAAGGCTCATTTGTCATTTGGCGTAACGGAGCCGGAAATATGTTTTTTTGTACAATTCTTTTTACAATTCTTGTGATTCTTCTTACAACTAGAGTTAGTTCGGGTAGCCGACGTACACGCGACTGACTCAAGGTTAGGGATCACAAATACACAATAGGAAAAGGAGGGGCTTTAGGGTTATTGATAGCGATGTTGTTGACTTGGTTTGATGGTGGATTTTGCATTGATCTGTAATGGAAGAGAAACAAAAAAAGGAAACAACGAAAAGAAGAGGAGACTTTTAAGGGGAAATGCTACAAACAGGGGACACACAAAGATTCAAATTCTAACCTCAATCTCTTTCAAAAAAGATAGATAAGGTTCATATACTCTAAATCAAGGCCCGCCAACACTTCCCTAACGGGTTTAATTTGTTTTCCTTGGACCCGGACAATTTCAGTCAGCTCATACCTGGTTTCACGATGCTCGACGCACCCCCACACGACGTGCTCGATATCCTGATAGTTGCCACAGACACAGAGATTGCTTAATAATTCGAAACGTATGTGCATTTAGCGAGTAGTGATTAGACATTAGTCTACACATGGTTCTTTAAAATCTTTTTGTATGGAAAAGTTGCAGAACGTTACACAGTTAGGTACTCAACATGTTTCGGACAGCAGAACAAATGGAATCGAAGCGACCATCTTTATCTTGTAACTCAAATGTCCTTTCGATCGGTATATAACACTATGTTCTATGTTCATAAGTTCTTTTTTGGAGTAGTCCTATAGCCTTTCGGTACAACTTTTTTTGTACGAGAAAGACAAAAATATAAAATAATATAGCACCCTCTAGTCAGACATCATGAAAATTGCAAAATACAAATACAATCAATGTTTTCTAATGCAAAACTCCAATTTTTCAATGCCATCATATTTTACGTTTAATATATGTTTAATTATCTTTCATTCCGTTTTTTAACATTTGATTTCATGAATAAAATAAAAAGCTTTTTCTAGAAGTGACTTATTAGCCGCCATTGACCACCCTCTTATTCGGTTCTATTTAACACTAGGATTCATTCGTTCAGAAAATCGTTGTAACTAAATTTTCAAATGACTATATCTCAGTGGTTTTTCAACCGATTTTCTCAGTTTTTTCACCAACCTCTTAGCCATCTCTTCTAGTTTCTGGACATTGCAAAATATTGTATCTAGGGGTGTTCAATTTTTCACTAGAGCTGTGGGAGTAAAGCAACGGATTTAGAAAAATGCGATTTTGGAGAAATATTTATATTTAATTACCAAAAATGATATCTATTCATATAGTGATGATGGAAATGATAAAATAACACATAAAAGACATCACTTGGAACATGAGAACACATTTTGAGCATCCCTACTATGCATACGGCGATAATTCGGTGCCTTTAGGAACCACTTTATGCTACAGGATGTATGAAGCTTCAGAAAATGTTTTCAAGCATGTTGTCTACTGTGAACTTGTTAAAATGAATGTGAACTATATACGAAACATGTGTGATAATAAACTATGATGTTCTAGGATCTCCAAATTGTCCTGGAGTTTGAATCAAATGGTCTACCGAATCAACCAAGGTATCCATGATGTCCCACACCGCGGTATCAACCCAATTATGTCCTCCGAGTATTTATCTTCCACTTGCGTTTCAAATCCAGGCATTTGAGATGTAGTAAGATCTCCAAATTGTCCTGAAGTTTGAGTAAAATGGTCTATCGAATCAACCAAGGCATCCATGATGCCACCAACCACGGTTTCAACCCAATTATGTCCTCCGAGTATTTGTCTTTCACTTGCCTCTCAAATCCAGGCATTTGAGATGTTCAAAGATCTCCAAATTGTCCTGAAGTTTGAGTAAAATGGTCTATCGAATCAACCAAGGCATCCATGATGCCACCAACCACGGTATCAAACCATTTATGTCCTCCGAGTATTTGCCTTTCACTTGCGTCTCAAATCCAAACATATGAGATGTTGTAAGATCTCCAAATTGTCCTGGAGTTTGAATCAAATGGTCTTCCCAATCAACCAAGGCATCCATGATGCCATCAGCCGCAGTATCAACCCAATTATGTCCTCCGAGTATTTATCTTCCACTTGCGTCTCAAATCCAGGCATTTAAGATGTTCAAAGATCTCCAAATTGTCCTGAAGTTTGAGTAAAATGGTCTATCGAATCAACCAGGACATCCATGATGCCATCAGCCACGGTTTCAACCCAATTATGTCCTCCGAGTATTTGTCTTTCACTTGCCTCTCAAATCCAAACATATGAGATGTTGTAAGATCTCCAAATTGTTGAGTTTGAATCAAAAGGTTTACCGAATCAACCAAGGCTTCCATGATGTCCCACACCACGGTATCAACCCAATTATGTCCTCCGAGTATTTGTCTTTCACTTGCGTCTCAAATCCAGGCATTTGAGATGTTGTAAGATCACCAAATTGTATTGAAGTTTGAGTAAAATGGTCTATCGAATCAATGAAGGCTTCCATGATGCCCCCTGCCAAGGTATCAACCCAATTATGTCCTCCGAGTATTTATCTTACACTTGCGTTTCGAGTCCAGGCATTTGAGATGTTCTAAGAACTCTGAATTATCCTGGATTCTGAGTAAAATGGTCTATCGAATCAACCAAGGCATCCATGATGCCACCAGCCACGGTATCAAACCATTTATGTCCTCCTAGTATTTGTCTTTCACTTGCTTCTCAAATCCAGGCATTTGAGATGTTGTAAGATCTCCAAATTGCCCTGGAGTTTGAGCAAAATGGTCTATCGAATCAACCAAGGATTCCATGATGTCCTCAGTCGCAGTATAAACCCTATTATGTCCTCCGAGTAATTGTCTTTCACCTGCGTCTCAAATCCAGGCATTTGAGATGTTGTAAGATCTCCAAATTGTTCTGAAGTTTGAGTAAAATGGTCTATCGAATCAACCATGGCTTTCATGATGTCCCCAGACGCGGTTTCAACTCAGTTACGTCCTCCGAGTATGGGACCGCGGTATGGGACATCATAGAAGCCTTGGTTGATTCGGTAGACCAATTCATTAAAACTCCAGGACAATTTGGAGATCCTACAACATCTCTTATGCCTGGATTTGAAACGCGAGAAGAAGACAAACACTCGGAGTACATAATTGGGGTGATACCGTGGCAGGGGACATCATGGAAGCCTTGGTTGATTCGACAGGCCATTTTACTCAAACTCCAGGACCATTTGGAGCTCTTACAGCAGCTCAAATGGCTGGATTTGAGACGCAAATGAAAGATAAATACTCGGAGGACATAATTGGGTTGATACCGCGGCTGGGGGCATCTTGAAAGCCTTGATAGATTCAATAGACCATTTTACTCATATTCCAGGTAAATTTGAAGATCTTACAACTTATCCTATGCCTGGATTTGAGACGCAGGTGGAAAAAAAATATTCGGAGAACATGATAGGGTTTATACTGCGACTGAGAACATCGTGGAAGCCTTGGTTGATTCGATAGATTATATTACTCAGAATCCAGGATAATTCGGAGTTCTTAGAACATCTCAAATGCCTGGACTCGAAACGCAAGTGTAAGATGAATACTCGGACATAATTGGGTTGATACCTTGGCAGGGGGCATCATGGAAGCCTTTATTGATTCGATAGACCATTTTACTCAAACTTCAATACAATTTGGAAATCTTACAACATCTCAAATGCCTGGATTTGAGACGCAAGTGAAAGACAAATACTCGGAGGACATAATTGGGTTGATACTGCGGCTGAGGGCATCATGGATGCCTTGGTTGATTCGATAGACCATTTTACTCAAACTTCAGGACAATTTGGAGATCTTACAACATCTCAAATGCCTGGATTTGAGACGCAAGTGGAAGATAAATACTCGGAGGACATAATTGGATTGATACCGTGGTGTGGGACATCATGGAAGCCTTGGTTGATTCGGTAAACCTTTTGATTCAAACTCCAGGACAATTCGGAGATCTTACAACATCTCATATGTTTGGATTTGAGACGCAAGTGAAAGACAAATACTCGGAGGACATAATTGGGTTGATACCGTGGCTGATGGCATCATGGATGTCTTGGTTGATTCGATAGACCATTTTACTCAAACTTCAGGACAATTTGGAGATCTTACAACATCTCAAATGCCTGGATTTGAGATGCAAGTGAAAGACAAATACTCGGAGGACATAAATGGTTTGATACCGTGGCTGGTGGCATCATGGATGCCTTGGTTGATTCGATAGACCATTTTACTCAAACTTCAGGACAATTTGGAGATCTTACTACATCTCAAATGCCTGGATTTGAAACGCAAGTGGAAGATAAATACTCGGAGGACATAATTGGGTTGTTACCGCGGTGTGGGACATCATGGATACCTTGGTTGATTCGGTAGACCATTTGATTCAAACTCCAGGACAATTTGGAGATCCTAGAACATCATAATTTATTATCACACATGTTTCGTATATAGTTCACATTTATTTTAACAAGTTCACAGTAGACAAAATGCTTGAAAACATTTTCTGAAGCTTGTCAAATTCCGGGTTCCCCGGTCGCATGAGACAAAATTTAATAAAACCAAAATCGACTTTCGTTGGTGTATTGGCCTGTCCTCGACAGCCGTTCAATCAGGTTCGCGGATTAGCACATCAAAGTTCTACGAACAAGTTAATCCCGGAAACACCCAGATGCCAAAAGAAATGCCGAACTTTACAAAAAATGGCAATCATGATCCAAATTTATTGTATTTAACTCCCTTTTAACCCCATTTACACTTAAATCTAAGATTCTACTTATCCGATTGTTGTTCCTAATCCTAGTGTGTTGGCGTGTGTGTCCGTGGGCCTAGTGTATCCCACGGCGCTAGCATCGTTGACGTCATCCGGATGACTACAGGACCGGCCACGACCGGTTTTGGTCCGCAGGGCATACCACAAAGCTTGCAGCAGGACGACCAGGCTGCGCTTAACACACGCCGCCTTCCCGCCATCTCACATTACGTGCATGAATGCCAATAGACCTATTATATGGGATCGAAAGGGAATTTTACCAGTTTTGTCCAGATTCACTTTTGTTGTCTATTGTTAGAGGGCTCACCGATCTCAAATTATCTCCTCCTTCACTCCTCCATTAACATGATGATTTTATGCCAGCGAGTAATATCTGCATGCTATTCAAATGATTAATATTATTTCACTAACATACAAAGTGCATAGTCCTTTTTCACGAACCTTGCTGTTGTACTATTGGGCTCGCGCCGGCAATTCCCACAATCAGTAATTTAATCTCACTCTTAATCAGCACAGTGAACACTACGTGTTTAAGAAAAATCGACGATCGTAACACGGGTTGTCTGTAACGACTTTTTCACTGCTAACGTGAGACTAGTGGTTCTATCTCCGTTGGTACCTTTTTTATCTGCCGCAGCATCAAAGACGAAATCCACCACACCACTAGAGAGCAGGTACGCTTTTCGGTTACTCTATCGCGAGAATGAGTGATCTGGACTGGTCAATTTCAATAGATCGGCCTGTTAGTCGTTTTCGTCCCTTTCGAGTGCCCAGTATTCGGTTATGGAGAGTTAAAAATGTACTCTCTTAGGCCATCTACTGTGCTCGGACTAGTATGCGCACACGATCAGTTGATGATTGGCGACAACTGATCATTTAAAGATGATATTGTATTGTTGTTCTGTTGTGAGTATACTGAAATACAAGTGCAGTAGCCACAACATTCGTTTTGGTCTGGGGGGCTAATAACCATTCCAAGGCAGCGTGACTAAACTCTGTCGTTAGCTGTGTTTGGAGTAGGTCACAATACCCCCATTATTCAAATGTCAACAAGTGATTCAGCACTATAGTGATGAAACACTTGTTGGCACTTGCATAGTCAGAACTCACTTTTATCAAAATTGGTCACACGAGTTGTCAAGTGACAACCAGTGCAATTAAATGCAAAGTTTCGTCAAGTATATAAGCTGCTATTCTCCGCATAGAATCACATTGGCCAAAAAAATACTAGAGAAAATCTGAACCTACTTCTTAGCCGTTACAATTGCGCGAATTCGATTTACCCAACCACCGTCGCAGTTGATCAGAATTATCTTGATATTTTAGTAACGGTTGTCCTCCTGGACATTTTATTCTAACTCTTTCACTCATTTCCAATATAGTGCAGAATTTGCTAGCCACAATACTCGACGATATTTTTTTATGATTTCACCTTTCACTCCGGAATTAGGTCTTGAGCCGCGAAAATTCCTAAATTTCGCCCGTTTTCATCCTCAAGCTCATACGAACTAGTTCCACGACGCGATATTACTTTTCACGGGACAAATACCGGCCCTAACTTTGAAGCATAATTCTCTGCAGCGTTTGACAATTTGAAGTTTTTCTTATACACATTTTGTCCTATTGCAAATGGGGGAGGAATGTTTTTATGTTTTTTATTGTAAACTTTTCTATACTTTTCATATTGTTTCTTATTGTTTTTTATAACTTCTTCGTAAAGTTCTCCTATCTTTTCTGCTCTACGCTGAATAAAAATAGTGTTTGATGGATCAGATTCGCGACAAGGATTTAAATGATCGTTACCATCAACTATCGATTCAACACCATAAATAATATAATATGGGGTAAAGCCAGTTGAGCTGTGCGTAGTATTATTTATTGAGAACTCAATCTCTGGCAATTTAGAATCCCATAATCTGTGATCCTCTTTGCAATATGATCTCATACATGCCAGAATCACGCGGTTCACCCGCTCAACCGGATTGTTCTGACAATGCCTGCGGCTATTGAGAAAATGATGTACATTGTAATGATTGAGTAAATTTTCCATTGCTCTGGAAGTGAATGTAACTGCGTTGTCAGAAATCAGTGTTTGGGGAACTCCGTGTCTGAGAAACCATTGATCTCTTAAGATCTGTACTGTTACTTCAGCATTAATTTTTTTGACTGGAAATAAACGAACAAACTTCGAAAAAACATCCAGACACACAAGTAAATCACTATTTTCTTTCTTACTCCTTACAAAACCACTCAGGTAGTCGATTGCAATCATCTGAAATGGTCTCTGGGTATCCTTTTGTGCACCCATAGGAGGAATTGTGGCCACGGTTGGATATTTGGATTTTTTGCAAACATCACATTTCGACAATATTTTCCGCACATCTAATTTCATTTTAGGCCAATAGTATTTCAGTTTAATTCTATTTAGGGTTTTGTCTGTCCCAAGATGCATCAATTTAGAATGTTCCTCCGTCACAATAGAATGAGTTTTGTCCGAAGGCACTACCAATTTCCATTCAAATCTTCCATCTTTTAATTCTGACCTGGTTGACACGAATTTAAATAGATCACCATTTTCAATTTTAAAATTTGGGTATGACTCAGGATCATTTTGAACCTTAGTTCTCAAATCAATGAACCATTTGGATGATGAATCATTGAAAATGGCACAGACAGCACGGCTTAATGCATCACTTACAACATTATCAGTACCTTTGCGGTGTTTTAGAGTCAAATCAAATTCCTGAAATTTCATTGACCACCGAGAAAGTCTTGAGCTTGGACGCCATTTGGATTTGCAAATAAAAGTTATTGCTGAACAATCCGTAATAAGTGTGAAATGTGATCCTTCAATATACGGTCGAAAGTGCTCGATCGACTCAAGCGCTGCCAAACCTTCTTTGTCCGTTGGACCATACCTTTTTTCGCAAGCTGTAAGCTTCCGAGAAAAATACGCAATAATGTGCTCCCCATCATCTAAGTTCTGGGTAAGGATTCCAGCAATTGCCATATCACTGGCATCAGTTTGCACTGAAAATTCTTTTGTCCAATCAGGATTAGAAAGAATTGGTTCTGACATTAGACATTCTTTTAATCTAACAAAAGCTTTTTCAGCAGGTTCAGTCCAGACTACCTTTTTAGGTTGTCCTTTCAATAGGTCCGAAATCGGTGCAGAGATGTGACTAAAGTTAGCAATAAAGTTCCGGTAATACCCTGCCATTCCTAGAAATCTGCGGATTTCCTTTGGAGTTGTTGGGCGCACAAATTTAGAAATTGCCATTACTCTTTCTGGGTTCGGTTGGTAACCATTCTCAGAAAGAATGAATCCAAGGTATTTAACTTTTTTTACGCAAAACTTACATTTTTGTAGATTGATTGACAAGTTTGCATTTCTCAAACATTCAGCTACAATTCTAAGATACTTGATATGGTCCTCAAAGGTGGTCGTTGCTACAATTATATCATCAAGATACACGAAGATATATGGCTCAAACTTACCTTCTTTGAGAACTTTATCAAGTATTCTAGACATTGTGGCGCTACTGTTGATCAGACCGAAGGGTAGCCTCTTGTACTGAAACAATCCACGACCAAGTATCTTAAAACATGTATATTTTCTTGAGTTTTCAGCTAATTCAACCTGCAGGAAGGAATCCTTGAGATCAATAACTGAAAAAAATTTGTGGATATGCATCTTTTATTGTGCGAGCATTCAATTTCCTTGCATCTAGATTCTAGACATAGTCTCATCTCTCCACTTTCCTTCGTTACCGGAACTACCTGCAATGACCAATCAGAGTTTGATGGCTCAATAATATTCAACTTTAAAAGCCTGTTAATCTCTGTATTAATTTTACGTTGTATACTCGGTGACCATGGGTGTGGATTTACATTGATAGAAGAATTTTCGGTCAGCAAGATCTCATGTTTCATCAAGTTACATGAATCAAGTTGGTCTTCTCTCGAACATTTAAATTGAAGTTTAATTGCTTCTAATTCATGTGTTTGTGCAGGGTCTAACTGGTGATTAGAATTCAAATCAGTTGTCGTGAGCTTCTTAAATATATCATCAGGACTATCAACGGAACACGAGAAAATTTCAACAGGAAAGTCAGGAGAGCATAAAGCCTGGGCATTATTTGTAGTAATTTTGAAGTCAAATAGTTTAAAAAAATCTATACCTAATAAACAGCGATTATTCAGTTCAGAGACAACTAGGCATGGAAGAATTTTGGAAATTCCATTCAAAGAGAAAGGTACATCCACATACCCCTCAATCCCCAGCTGTTCCCCACTGGCTGTCGAAAGGTTAATTTTGCTTGGAAGTGGCTGAATTTGTAGAAATTCCATCAAGTTTCCAAAATGTGTCCCTATCAATGAAACTTGACTACCACTGTCCAAAAGTCCTGCTAATGGAAGTCCTAATACTGAGAACTTAACATAGTATCTGTTATCTCCGTCTAAGTTAATTAAAATGTTATCAATTTGGTGAAAATAGCTTGTAAAGCATTGGTCAGAGCCAGATTTCTTTACCAAAACGTCAGTTGAAGTTTGCAACTCACTGGAATTGTTCTCATTTGATAAATTACAGTTTAGAGGGTTTTTAGGATTAGGAAAAGTTGCCCCCTTCAACTTCCCCTGTTCAAGTTTTTTTCTTCACAATAAGGACATTCCTCGTAGTGAAAGTCTGGCAAGCCACAAATATAGCAAAAGATTTGCCTTTTGAAAAAAACAAGTAAAAAAGTGGTGTCCTTTTTTTCGGCAATTAAGACAGACATATTTTCCTTCTTAGACATATTTTTCCATGTGTGTTCTGTATTTATATTCCTATGACCAATTTTATAAGGCTGCTGAGAGCGAACTGAGTATCTTTCAAAACTTGTATTATTTCTCGGACCGCTGTTCATATTGGTATTGGTTCTATTCGTGTTTGATTGATTGTAATTTTGTTTGTAGCTTGGTTTGTACACTGATTGTTTCTGATTCAGATGGTTGACTTCTGGTATTCTCCTATTTGCATCACGAGAATGCGTTTGAGGTGATCTGTTCCCTAATTGGTCACATGAAGTCTGTTCAAAAGAGTAACTGATTTCATTGACTCTTCTATTTTCAAAAGCAAAATTGAAGCGGTTCATGAGAGCTTCATTGTTTGCATCAATGCGCTCACAAAGATCTTCCAATTTTCTCAAGTTGGTGACTCTGATTAGAGCTAATCGATCTCTGTATGCTGGGCGCATTGTGTGCCAAATTATGTCGAACTTCTCCTCCTCAGAAAGTTGTGTGGTTCTGCAGAGGAAAAATTGTTCCATTCGTACCAAAAAATTGGAGAACGACTCATTCCTCGATTGGAACATGGTCATCGATTTCATTTTTACATAATGATCGATATTTCCTGGAAGAAACTGTTTTCGAAGGGCCTGCACGAAATAATCCCAATTTTTCTGACGAAGAATTGGCCATTTCGTAACAAACCATACGCTAGCAGGTCCTACCAACAACTGATGAGCAGACTGAAATAAATCATTTTTTGTCATGCCCTCAGAAGCTGCAAAAAATTCTATCTGACGCAGGAATAAATTAAGGCTAATGCCGTTATCAGTTCCCGCATATTTTATCGGCCATTTTGATATTGGAAGAGATTGCTTAACACCAGTATTCCAGGATAATCCATGGAATAATGGATTGGATCTGTTTCCATCAGAAAAGTTATCAGGAATATTAAAGCCTGGAGGCAACAGATCATTCTCATAATCACATTCTAATTTTGCATTTCCATAATCTAACTCTTCTTCTGCCCATGGTTCCTCATGTCTGTCGAATTCGCTTTTGTAATCATTGTGTTTCTTGGGTATAGTGCCCGTTCTCGCGCCATTTTCATTACGACGATTTTCGGAACCGGAAAATTTCAAATCTTGCTGTAGAGATCTATCGTAACCGGTAAATTCTGGTGCATTCGGATACACCGGAATTTGGTGATGAAATACCTCTGGTTTCCACGGAGAAATCGGATTCTTCATCACTCTTTCGCGCGATTTGTTACTAGGATATTGATTACGAAATAGCGTTTCAAACAAAATTCTAGTTCCCGGACTTCGTTCATCGCGACGATCGTGGTCTGATACTTTGGATGTCTGCGATGGCATCGAAATATCGGCCACATTCTCACATACAATCTTGTTTACTCGGCGTTGTAAAAATCCAGGCCCATACGGTGGTCCTGAATTCTCATGAACAATTTGTTCTGTCGCGCGCGAATGTACCAGGACATCGTCGACTGCCTCGATATTATCACTTTTACTCGGTTCATTTACGACATTTGCGGCTTTTTTTGCGAAGACCGCATTTAACTGCTCCCGAAATTCTGGCGCAATTGTTAACCGTCTTATTTCACGCTTATTCATTTTTCTTATACTCATTACAGGCTCTTCATCCAAAATTCGATGATTTTCTTCTTGCACTCTCTGCATTTTATTTTAATTGTTCAATTTATAACACTTTCACTTATAATTGCTTTCTTCTTACTCGAGATTATTTGAGATTCGACCTATTAGATTTGCACAAATATGGAAATGATTGAAAATAATTAAAAATAAAATAATAAAATGTATCAAAATGCATGCTTTATCCTAAAAAAAATAAAATTAAATTAGTTCATTTATGAAATTCAATGTGGAATAAAAAATAAAAGAACATTAAATAATAAACTATACAAAAATATAAAAGAAAATTAAACAATGGAAAAATGTAAAATGGATAATGTAATTCATGATTGATTTCATTGTATGAAAAGCCATTTTTCAAAGATTCAATAAATTCAGATTTCTTTTCAAGAAACAGCACAAATGATTCCATTTGGAGAAATAACATTGTCAAGTAGTATTATCCGCTAAACACTCATTTACGTTGGGCGCCATTTGTCAAATTCCGGGTTCCCCGGTCGCATGAGACAAAATTTAATAAAACCAAAATCGACTTTCGTTGGTGTATTGGCCTGTCCTCGACAGCCGTTCGATCAGGTTCGCGGTTTAGCACATCAAAGTTCTACGAACAAGTTAATCCCGGAAACACCCAGATGCCAAAAGAAATGCCGAACTTTACAAAAAATGGCAATCATGATCCAAATTTATTGTATTTAACTCCCTTTTAACCCCATTTACACTTAAATCTAAGATTCTACTTATCCGAATGTTGTTCCTAATCCTAGTGTGTTGGCGTGTGTGTCCGTGGGCCTAGTGTATCCCACGGCGCTAGCATCGTTGACGGTTTTGGTCCGCAGGGCATACCACAAAGCTTGCAGCAGGACGACCAGGCTGCGCTTAACACACGCCGCCTTCCCGCCATCTCACATTACGTGCATGAATGCTAATAGGCCTATTATATGGGATCGAAAGGGAATTTTACCAGTTTTGTCCAGATTCACTTTTGTTGTCTATTGTTAGAGGGCTCACCGATCTCAAATTATCTCCTCCTTCACTCCTCCATTAACATGATGATTTTATGCCAGCGAGTAATATCTGCATGCTATTCAAATGATTAATATTATTTCACTAACATACAAAGTGCATAGTCCTTTTTCACGAACCTTGCTGTTGTACTATCGCGCCGGCAATCCCCACAATCAGTAATTTGATCTCTTTCTTAATCAGCACAGTGAACACTACGTGTTTAAGAAAAATCGACGATCGTAACACGGGTTGTCTGTAACGACTTTTTCACTGCTAACGTGAGACTAGTGGTTCTATCTCCGTTGGTACCTTTTTTATCTGCCGCAGCATCAAAGACGAAATCCACCACTAGAGAGCAGGTACGCTTTTCGGTTACTCTATCGCGAGAATGAGTGATCTGGACCGGTCAATTTCAATAGATCGGCCTGTTAGTCGTTTTCGTCCCCTTCGAGTGCCCAGTATTCGGTTATGGAGAGTTAGAAATGTACTCTCTTAGGCCATCTAGTGTGCTCGGACTAGTATGCGCACACGATCAGTTGATGATTGGCGACAACTGATCATTTAAAGATGATATTGTATTGTTGTTCTGTTATGAGTATACTGAAATACAAGTGCAGTAGCCACAACATTCGTTTTGGTCTGGGGGGCTAATAACCATTCCAAGGCAGCGTAACTAAACTCTGTCGTTAGCTGTGTTTGGAGTAGGTCACAAGCTTCATACATCCTGTAGCATAAAGTGGTTCCTAAAGGCACCGCATTATCACCGTATGCATAGTAGGGATGCTCAAAATGTGTTCTCATGTTCCAAGTGATGTTTTTATGTGTTATTTTATCATTTCCATCATCACTATATGAATAGATATCATTTTTGGTATTGAAATATAAATATTTCTCCAAAATCGCAGTTTTCTAAATCCGTTGCTTTACTCCCACAGCTCTAGTGAAAAATTGAACACCCCTAGATACAATATTTTGCAATGTCCAGAAACTAGAAGAGATGGCTAAGAGGTTGGTGAAAAAACTGAGAAAATCGGTTGAAAAACCACTGAGATATAGTCATTTGAAAATTTAGTTACAACGATTTTCTGAACGAATGTATCCGCGTTGCTCTGATGCTCTGGACAAAATTTCAGCCAAATTGGTCAACGTTTGGGCGGTGCTAAACTCATTGAAAGTTTATATGCAAAAGTGTATGCTGAAACATCAAAAAATAGTGATTTGCAGTTAGACGACACAATTTACGACAAAGAACTATGATACTCATTAAGAATTAGATACAGGATGTTATGCTGAAAACCGCGAGAAGATTAGTGTTTGCCCGGCGAAATTACTAGCATTTCCATGAAGTGGGGTTTGAGCAAATTTCGTTTCTTTTACCTAAAAAAAATAAATTCACCCATACAACCCTCCAGTAAAATTCTAATATCTTTGCCTAATAAATTCTAATCTTCTCGCGGTTTGCAGCATAACATTCTGTATTATATTCTATCAAAACTGAATGAGTATCATAGTTCTTCATCGCTAATTGTGCCGTCCAATTGCAAATCACTGTTTTGCCTTTCTCGTACAACAAAGTTGTACCGAAAGGCTATCATTTCACTCCGAAAATGAGCTTTTTATAGAAGCCTCGGAGACCTATAGTGTTATATACCAATCGACTCAGCTGGAAGAGCTGAACAAATGTCCGTCTGTCCGTGTGTATGTATGTTTTTTTTTTTTCTTCCTAAACAATGGAGGGGGAATCTGCTCAACAGACATCCTGGGTTGACCAGGAAGTGCTGGGTTAGGGGCCACCTCCAATGAGGGAGGCAGGGCTGCATCCTTTACCTGCACTTTGATTTTGCAGCACGCTTAAACGCCGGGCACATCGAGCCCCCCATGGGGTGCTTGCTGTTCACAGCTTTGCTGGAACAAATCAAACAATTGGGAGGGTTCGTGCAGCATTGTGCCTTATGTCCCTCCAATCCGCAGCGTCGGCAGAGATTGCTTCTGTCAGGGCCTTTGCAGTCCCATTGCTTGTGCCCCGGTTCCAGGCACTTGAAGCAAACTTCGGGTTGCTCGTATATGCGCACAGGGCATACCGACCATCCCACCTTGACGCTCCCTAACTTGACTACCTTGGAGGCGTCCGCTGCAGATAGCCGAACCAATGCCACCTGCGTCCCTGCCGGACCTTTCCGTAGCCGAACGGCTGCGGTGGGCGTCTCCACTTCACACTGTCGCCGCAGTGCCGTGACGAGCTCTTCGACTTCAGTGATCTCGTCCAGGTCTTTAACCCTTAGATTCACCTCCGTCGTGAGTGCCCTCACCTTGACCGTCTCGCCTAGGACCTCCTCCGCCAACTTCTTGTAGGCGGCGCCCTTTTGCGAGACGCCCCGCTTCAGCTCGAGTATCATCTCGCCCATCCGGGTACGTCTTATTCTACGTACGTCTGCGCCGAGTTCACCGAGCTTGACGTCACTCCTCATCGCCTTCAAAACATCCGAGTACTTAGCCTCGTCCGCCGTGATGACTAGGACATCGCCCCTGGAGCGATTGGCGCCTACCCTAGACTTCTTGCTACCCTCATTCGCCTGGGCCTTCCTTTCGGCCCTTGACGTCTTCGGTTTCCTCTTGTTCTTGACCAGGGTCCAGGAGGCGTCAATCCCCTCTATTTCCCTGGTCTGGTGCGGCTGAGAACTTTCAGCTTGCCGTAACCCCTTACCACCGTCTTGCCTGAGTGGACGGACCTTTCCAGGTTCTTCCTCCCCCGGTTTTGGAGGTACCTGACCGGGGTTCAGCTTCCCAGCCCCACAACCCTTGTTCGGGGTAGTAACCCTCCGCGTTTTGGAGCGGCCCCCAGGGAGCTCATCCCCTGGAGACTGTCTCCCCCGTTTTTGTGTCTGCTCCGTTGGAGCAGTCACTCCCGACGTATCCGCAAATACTTAAGCCTCAGTCTGGGTAGACTTTGGCACCACTGTATTAGCTGGCACGCCTTCGGTCGACTCGACCTTGCCCGAGTCCGCGAATCCTTGGGCCTCAGTCTGGGTGAACCTCGACTCCACCGATTTCACGGGTTTACACTTGGCCGTCCCGACCGCCCTCTCCAGCTTGGCGTCCAGCATCGACTTTCGAAGTTTCTGCAAGCTCCTCTTGAGGTCCTTGCTGATATTATGCTTCGATGACGCAAAGTCGATGATGGCGTCCAGCTGTTCCGTCGCCACCTCGAAGGCCGAAAGCCCATCGCGTTTGCGGTTCATCGCCTTCACAAGCCATGGGCCGTCAATAACCCCTTCCGGCGTTTTTATAGCCGAGAGGAAGGTTGAGTGACCCACGCTGGCGCTGCGCACTGAGCTGCCGACTATTGCCTCTGGCCTCCTAGGCGGAGACCTGAACAACCCACCTCTTGCGAAGGGGTTGTCGCCTACACTACTACCACTAATTGAAGAATTGACTTGGTTTTCCATTTTGGTCCCACGAGTTGCTCGGGAAAAGAGGTCCACCACGCCAGAGCCCAGCATAACGCGGTAAGGGACAATTACTGTGGAGGGTGCCCAGGTACCCCACAGGCTCCGTTAAAGGCCTAGCTTATTATTTCACCCCCCTGGCCATGCATCCCCTCGGCACGGGTCGCTTGACGCCTTGGGATTAGGGGTTAGGGACGATGGTCCCGGTCTAGCTCGCAGTGGCCATGGGGAGGGGTCGTCAAGCCCTTAGACAAAGTCCCTGCTGCCCCCGTGTGTATGTATGTGTGTATGTGTGAGTGTATGTGTGTGTATGTGTGTGCACAAAAGCTATAAAAAACATTAGACAACTTTTCGTATAGTAATCCTTAACCGATTTTCTCGCAACAAGTTTCATTCGACAGGGGGCAAAGCTTAGTTGATCACTATTAAATTTTATATTGATCGACCGTTGCGTTTGAAAGTTATAAAGATAATTGTACTTCGAACCATATTAACGCCATATAAGGTTGGTGTCTTGGCTAAATGCGAGAAAGGCAGTATTACCACTAGGTGAATTAAGTTGTTTTTTTTTTATATTTCTGCATACATTTTTCCATATAAACTGTCCATAATGCCCACTCTACATAATACATATATTATGTATAACATAAAGTTGAATGTTTAACTAAAAAAATCTATTTTTATTTTCAGGTTTACTACAAAACGATTGCATGTGTTTTGGATAGGCTCTCTGTTCGCTTTTGCAATTATGTATTTCCAAAAACCACCGCAGATCGTTCAAAAAGCTGAATCGTCCCGCAATCTCATACCACCAAATCCTCAACGAACGGACACTAAAGTAATTCCATCGTACACACCGTTACATATTTTCAAACAAGCTGCAGTATGTTCAGATTCTGAAATATGTAGTGGAATAGGCAGGTAAGCACGTTAAAAGATAAGTAGAGAAAAATACCAATTGTTGGCAATCTAAGCCGTTTTCCAAATCTATATATGAATTTCTGTCTGTCTGACCCTTATAGACTCGAAAATTACTGAACCAAAAATTAGTATGCAGAGGTTTTTTGGTTCTTACGATGGTTCGAGACCCCTCCCCCTTTAGAAAGGAGGGCTCCCATTCAAATTGAATTCATAACTCGAGAATAAATCAAGCAAATGGAACCATATCTTGTATGTGAATGTTTTGAAAGGGAAGATATGTTTCTGTGGTGGTTTGAAATTCCTCCCCCTTCTGAAAAGGAGGTCTCCTATACAAATGAACCAGAAATTTCTGCATAACTCGAGAACTAAACAAATAAAAAAAAATTTAGGCGAAACGAAGTTTGTCGGGTTTGCTAGTAAACAATACAATCTAACGATTGTACATTTTAAAACACGGACAAAACCCAACTGATATATATTTATATGCTCTCTTTGATGCTAGGTGTTTACTAAACTGAACTGAGCAATGCAATTTCAATTGTTAGCAATACAATGCTTTCATTTCCAACCAGTCATTTCGTTTTTTTATGGTTTTCTAAACAAAACATCACCTAAAGCGCCACTCGTTTGACTCTTTACCCAAAATTGGATCAGTTTTCCAAATCAAGAGTATTGTCTCAAAACACAAATTAAGTTTGTGGTATTTATAATATATTTATGTATTTTATTTAGTATTGCTAATCCGGAGATGGCGAGTTCGATTCTCTGTTCGGTTTATGATGTTTTCGGGTTGGAAACTTTTTCGACACACTGGACATAGTGTATCCATTGACTCGCCACACAAGATACATATTTACTCATGCAATGGGTGGCATAGAATAAGCTTTCATTTAGTTACTGAGGAAATTCTTATAGAATACTAAGTTAAAGGAGGCAAAGTTCCAGTTTGAATGTAGAGCTATTGAAGAAGAAGAAGAAGCTTATCATATTCACAGAACGTTCGCGGGAGAATGAAATCAGAGAACATTTGTCAGCATTGAGAGCAACAAATTGATGTCGTTTAAATAAATGATAAAAACAAGTGGCCGGAGATGGCTACCTTAAGGCACCTCTGAAGTCAAAGGAAAATAGGATGAAATAGGTACATCACCAATTTTGATTACCATTTCTCGATTGCTCAGATATAAGAGAACGAGAGACCGAAACGCTCGAATTTGGCCACAGCGAATTAATGATTGATTTTATCAAAGGCTGCTGAAAGCCCGTATATATCGAATAAACCTGTTATCCTTTCTGAAGAGCCTTAGTGATGGTTGACGAACAAACAAGTAGGTTGGGAGGTGGTGGTCGTTTGGGGATGAAGCCATGTTGGTCCTCTGATATATAACCCATAATGGTGGACCAGTTTTTCAAAGCACTCTAGAAATATCTAATTAGGGGTACTGGAGAAGGTTCCGAAACCGACCTAAATGGTAGAGGGCATAATGGTGCGAAAAAATATTTCGTAGATAGGATTAGAGATGTCAAAAATTAATCGATTACTTCGATTAATCGATCCATCGTTGTGATAATCGATTAATTTTGAATCGATTACTACCCAACGATTAATCGATTCAATAATCGATAGGAATCGAGAGTTATCGATTAATTACTAATCGATTAATCAGGATTTTACGACATCATGAGAATGTCGCTAATTAATTAATTACTTCGATGAATCGATTAATCGTTGTGATAATCGATTAATTTTGAATTGATTCAAATGCAACGATTAATCGATTCAATAATCGACAAGAATCGAGAGTAATCGATTAGTTACTAATCGATTAATCGTGATTTTACGTCATCTCTAGACAGGATATTTTTTACCATTTTCCGGCTCTTCATAGCGTGCGACAGCAAAGAGTTAAGGCTCCCCCAGACCTAAGCGATTTCATCGCCGCGACGGCGACAACTAGTCGCCGCGATTCTATCGTTGGGTCGCTGCAGGCAATGTTCTATTTACGCTTCCATACCAACGGCGACAGAATCGCTGTCGCCAAGCGATAGAATCGCGTCGCGATTGTCGCGTCGCGTGTGTTTGGGGGAACCTTTAAAAGATGCAGAGAAAAAAACAAAAATCTACGCTTTTGATAATCTCAAAAATAGTGGTCCGCAACCGTCCTATTTTTGCACGCAATTGCGCATAATTTCTATTGTTATTGATGTTTGGAGTCAATACAGATTACTTTCCAGTTTGGTTAATTTTATTTTTGACATTTTTTGGAGCAGTCTAGGTCCTTCCGTAATGCCATGCCAATAATGTTTGAGTTCACAGTGTGTAGCTCCAAAGTTGTTCAAATCAATGTGGTTCACATACGTTTATTTTATAGTCAACTTTATAATACATTTTGTATGTGAATGTGTTTCGTTTGTTAACAAATGTTTATTTTTATCTTTCAGAGACATTCTTCAAAGAAACGGATCAATAGTGGACGCCGCACTTGCAGCTATGTTTTGTGCAGGTAAATCTATAGTTCAAATATCCCTGTCATGAGACTAAGTCCGCCTGTGAATTCTATAATAGAAAAAAAACTGATTAATCCACCTAGCAGTAATTGTGCCTTTCTCAAATATTATAACAAGTTGTGAAAGATAAGAATGATGGTTTGTAATAATTCTATGCAGGTGGGCAACATAGCTGCAATAAATTGTAACTATTGTCGGAATATTAACTTCTATTTGCTAAATAAACGAAAACGAATTGAACGTATTATTAAAATAAGAAAATCCAGTAAATCGAAAAAGATGTTAACGCAAACAGAAATCGACAGATGATGAGAATGGTCTAAATAAAATGTTTTAGAACTTTATCAAACATGAGTTCTAAAGATGAGTTATTACTTCAGAAGTCTTGTAAACAATGATGATATTGAATCTAATTACTCTCAAGCACATTCTTTAAGTCCAAGTAGATATACAGTGTCAACATCCATTCAACCACGTAGAACATAACTTATTACTTTCAAGTTAGCTAAAAAATTGAAGTCTTTGCATCAAGTTTGGATAACACATTCATCCGCCGTTACAATTAAAAATACAATTGAATGTTTTCCGCCTAGACGATAGAAACAAACTTATTTAACACTTCGGCACCACATTTAATGATGTTTTTGTAAACATTGATTATTTATTTATTTCTAAGACTAAGGCCGGAATGGCCTGTGCAGTGCATAAAAGTCTTCTCTATTCAGCTCGGTCCATGCCAATCACGCAGTCGGCGGAGGGTCCGCGAATCGTCTTCCACCTGATCGATTCACCTGGCTCACTGTGCCCTTCGCCTTCTTGTTCCCGTCAGATCGCTATCGAGAACCATTTCAGGGTTATTGTCCGACATTGTGGCTACGCGCCCGGTTCACTACAGTCTTCCGATTTTCGTGGTGTGAACGATGGATGGTTCTTCCAATAATTGCTGCAACTTGGTGCATTCGCCTTCTCCATGAACCGTCATCCATCTGCAACCCGCCATAGATTGTATCCAACACTTTCCTTCCAACAACTCCATCCCCCACGAGCATTATGCAGGTCTCGTGTCCGTAGAGGACTAACGGTCTTATAAGCGTTATGTAGATAGCTAGTTTGATACGGCATCGAACTCTATTCGATTGAAGCAATTTGCGGAGTCCAAAGTACGTTCGATTTCCTGCCATGATATGTCTCCGAATTTCTCTGCTGGTATCGTTATCGGAGATCACCAGTGACTTCAAGTACACGAATTCTTCAACCACCTCGATTGTCACCACTGATAAAAACTCGGTGTGGGTGGCTTACATTGTGGTCTCTTGAGCCTCTTTCTATTATGTACTTCGTCTCCGACGATCCAATCCGTTTAACTTCCCTCTTCAGTCTGATGAAGGATTCATTCATTTTCTCAAAGTTTCGTGCCATAATAAAAATATCGTTCGTGAAAATCGTACCACCCGTGTCAATACCTGACCTTCGTATTACTTTCAAAGCGGCTTTTCTGCAATATTTGGCGAACAGCGAACATCTGGTCTGTGGTACAGCGTTTGCTCATGAATCCCACCTGGCACTGCTCCCAAGGACACTCTTGCAATTAGTGTTAGTCGACGGCATGAAATTTGGGAGAGTCGGATATTACTAATCGACCTTTTTTAGATGGAACACACGACACCTTCCATCCACTGCTGCGGCAAAACCCCCTCCTACCAAATCTTGGTAATTACTCTAATTAACCAGTTCAGCGCTCTAGTCCGTGAATCACTACCGTGTTTAAATAACTCTCCTGGTAGTTGGTTACCCCAGGGGATTTTTTGTTTTTCAGCTGACCAATCCCCCCTGGAGCTGGAAAACGCATGTTTTGCGCGCGTGCTCCCAGGTTTGTCACCATACCGTCCTCGTTTCCTACCATGTCGCCATTCAAAGGATCTTCGTAGTACTGCCGCCACTTTTGAATCACCTCACGCTCGTCCGTTAAAAGATCTTTGTTTATGTCAGGCTGCGACACGTGGCCCTTTCATGCACAGTTCAACTTCTCATAGAACTTCCGTGTGTTATTAGCGCAATACAGCTGCCCCGTCTCTTCGCGGCCTCGATCTTCCTGCTGGCGCTTTTTCCTTCAGAAAATCGAGTCTTGTCTGTTCCGCGCCCGTTTGTATCGTGCCTCGTTTACTCTCGTGCGGTGTTGCAGCAATTTCGCCCATGCTGCATTCTTTGTTTTTGTCATTTGGCGTTACGGAGCCGCATACTTTTATTTCTCTTGAAAACTTCTGCCCTTCGTACACAGAAAAAATAAAGAACCTAAAAAAAAGTTTAAAGAACTCAACTTTGAGTACGAAGTTCAAATTTTTAACTCAATATTAGGTAGTTTTCTCACTCCCTCTCATGAATGATATTATAAACAAAGAGAGCTGCATCGACCCAACGTGTGCTCTTCCGTGGAAGAAGCCAAATTTGAGTTGTTTTCACCATAGTCTCGGGTGAGTGAAAATAACATAAATTTGAGTTGGTGAAACTTCATAGTGGGTGAAAATTCAACACGGGAGTAAAGGCAAAGTACTCACCGGATTTTCTCGCATTTTACTTATTTTTTGCTTCTTCCACGCAAGGGTGGATTTGAGTGAAAGGAACCGTAAAGTGAGTTGTTTCGCGGTTCCGTGTATTATCCTTCCAAAGTGACTTTTAGTACCATACTTTGTGGTATCACCTTGTATAACCAGTGTATTTTTTTCTGATGAAGTAAAAGTTTTATTCGCAAAAGCCATAAATAGATCTCCTTGATCAATAACTTGTGGTAAGACAGCTCTGTATCCAATGTAAGAGTCCTTAGTCAGTATAAATTTGAAATAGCCTGGGAACAGACGAACAGACGTAACAATTTCCTGAAAATCCATCGACCGGTTACTTTATCACCATCTCGCGTGCATGTTTTTTTTGTTGTTGTTTAGTACGACAACGACGCTAAAGGGCGATGTCAAATCTAAAGGTATGTGTTGGAACTTTCAGTTTGGACTTATGATGAACACTTCTTTTAGCAGGTCAAATCGACTCAGCTTCGAAGCTGTAATTTTATTAGAACCAACACTGAAAACCAAAACTACCCAAAAGTGGGTTGTTTGCACTCAAAACCGTGGTTTGGGCCAATAACCCAAATTTGAGTAAAATGACTTTTCTGGCACTAGGTAGTTTGCCTTTAATCCCATGTAAACAATTTACCCAAAGCTGAGTTTAATTTATCCAAAGCGGACCTTGATCAACCCAAAATAGAGAATATTGAATTTACTCAAATTTGGGTTATTGGGCTGAGCAACCTAGGTGAGGTGTTTGCATCTTGCTCTAGTTTTGATAGCAATCATGGGAAAGAAAGAGAGAACTACCCAAATTTGGGTAAATTTTTTCTGCGATATTCTCAATAGTGCGTATATTGAACTCAAAGTTTGGGTTGATTTATCTGTCCGTGAAGATTAGAACGTAGTTTGCATGGATTTAGATTTCGTCATATTCACTTACATTTTGGTGTTCTTTACTAGTTTTAGGTTACAATTGTCCGTACTGTGTATTTCAACTTATAATCCGGTTAATCTGCTAAATTGATATATAAATCTTAGGCTAATAAATTCATAACAATACAATTCAAACTAGGGTAAAGTGACCAATAGTGGACCCCCAACCAATAGTGGACCCTCCAGCCATTTTTGCATTATTATTGCACAATGTCAACATTTTGCTATGAAATTCTATCGGAAGAACCTACCTTACAGTCCTATGATTTGATTACATGCATTGCAAATGCTATGGAAAGTAAAATTAGATGATTTTTTAAGATTCTATAAAAAATAAACACGAGAGTGTCCACTATAGGAAAATTTTAGGGGGTCCATAATAGGGAAGAAGAACGTCCCGAAACGGGACATGAAAATCAAATGAAGTGTCGACTATAGGGAAGCAATTTCCTATTATGAACCCCCAGGGGGTCTACTATAGAGCAAATTTAGTTAGACTTTAAAATGTTAATTTCAACGAATAACGTCGTGTATTTGGGTGTTTTTTGTGTATATCGTGAAGAGGGGATACAGAGCTTGTTGTTAGATATCAAGCAGTGTTAATATGTTGAACATTTTTAAGCCTTATGACAGGAAGAGCAAAATTCCGCTATTGGGGTCCACTATTGGGCATTCTACCCTACCTTTATAATTCACGAAATAGGCTATTAGTATTTTAATTTAGAAGCGAAATAAATTCACAAATAGATTGCGGTAACTTTTCTGATTCATATGCTATTTACTCTTCTATTGTTTTACCCTGATATCACACACGATGACATACAGTTGTCAGGGAGCTGTCAGCGGTTAGTGTGCGATATAATTTGAAGGGCCTAATCGGTACTCACTCCGAAGTCGACGACACTGCACAGTGGTTTCGTCAACAGTATGCTATGCGCACGCCTCTAGATGTGAAATGAGTAATCAGTTTAATTTGAAACGACCGTTCTTTAAAGAATGGACGATGGCAATTTCCTCAGTGTTACATCTGATAAGAAAATTATTTTGAGCTTTTTAGTGGAATGTTTTCACCTGTCATAAGACGAGTTTATACAATCCCATTGAATTCCACCACTTAATAGTATCTTGACAGATACGTATTTCGACCTCAAAAGTAAGGCCGTCTTCAGTGTCTCGTACTTGACTCGACTTGAAGAAAATGATCGCAGCTTACACTATTTATACTATGCGTAGGTATAATAATGTATCAAGGTACTTATCTTACTACGGTGCTTATTTCTACTCGCTTGATGCGCTTAATGCTTAGGTATAAACTTGAAGAGCCAGGAGCTACCATTTCCTTGATCTTTATTCAACAACCTTAGCCTTAGGCTAAGAGGGAAACTGATAAGGGATTAAATTATGAGTTTAGGTCTAAGGTAGCTGAACATGTATATCAGGAAAATCATTCAATTACGACATCAAACATTAAAATTTTAAGAAATGTCTCTTCTCCGTGGAAACTTGATGTTGCTGAGAGCTTGGAAATCTACCGACAGGTACAAACGCGGTTGTTGAATAAAGATCAAGGAAATGGTAGCTCCTGGCTCTTCAAGTTTATACCTAAGCATTAAGCGCATCAAGCGAGTAGAAATAAGCACCGTAGTAAGATAAGTACCTAGATAAATTATTATACCTACGCATAGTATAAATAGTGTAAGCTGCGATCATTTTCTTCAAGTCGAGTCAAGTACGAGACACTGAAGACGGCCTTACTTTTGAGGTCGAAATACGTATCTGTCAAAATACAATTAAGTGGTGGAATTCAATGGGATTGTATAAACTCGTCTTATGACAGGTGAGTGTTACATCTGTTTTTCTGTGACCTGTGTATTGCACTTTTCTTCTACGCATAATTGTCCCATGTTAGTTTTTGTAAATTTTGAATTTTTACCATAGAGCAGTCTACTTTGATAGATATTTTCAGAAAACTCTCACAGATATCGATCTTCGTTCGGAAAATCATTGAAGTCAACTTGTTCCAGTGTCTAATTTCTAAGCATAATTGGCTCGCAGTGATTAAATTCATCATTATGGCAGATTATTCTGTTGTTTTATGGAGCAACACTCATAAGATTAGTTTTTTTCTACTTAGATTAGATCTTCTGAACTTAGCCTGCTCCAGTAGCTAAAGCGGGCAAGGGATCCTACATATATAGGTATAGGATAGATATAGATATAGGATCCCTAATGCGAGCAATCTGAAAAAAAATGACAGGTGAGTGTTACATCTGTTTTTCTGTGACCTGTGTATTGCACTTTTCTTCTACGCATAATTGTCCCATGTTAGTTTTTGTAAATTTTGAATTTTTACCATAGAGCAGTCTACTTTGATAGATATTTTCAGAAAACTCTCACAGATATCGATCTTCGTTCGGAAAATCATTGAAGTCAACTTGTTCCAGTGTCTAATTTCTAAGCATAATTGGCTCGCAGTGATTAAATTCATCATTATGGCAGATTATTCTGTTGTTTTATGGAGCAACACTCATAAGATTAGTTTTTTTCTACTTAGATTAGATCTTCTGAACTTAGCCTGCTCCAGTAGCTAAAGCGGGCAAGGGATCCTACATATATAGGTATAGGATAGATATAGATATAGGATCCCTAATGCGGGCAATCTGAAAAAAAAAAAATCATTCTAAGCGACAAAAGATGAATTTCGCGCCAACTCGACCAGCGGTTGGCAGCACCATCTCAGAATCGAATGAAACTTGGTGGGCATAACGATATGGTATTTCTAAGCCACTCTGCATACTTAGTTTTTCAAAAATTGTCAAGAGTGATGAGGGCCTAATTTTTTTTCATGGATTTTTTATAAATCGATGTAACTCTAAAATGACAAGACGTACAAAAAAGTGTTGTATGGCGGACTGTCGTGAAATTCCAAGAAGTTTTTTGGAAAAATATCCAAAAAATAATATACCGATTTCTACACTGAAAAAAATTAGTTTTAAAAATTAAAATTCGATATTACAAAAAACCTCATCTCAGAAATCGATGAAATTTTTTCTGCAGATAGGTATTTTAATTATCTAACTTTTCTGGGAATAATGTTCCTGTGACATATTTAAGGAAAAAAAGTTTTTCTAACAAAAACTTTTCTCATGTCCATATTGAGTGAAAATTTATCAGCGTGTTTTATGCCTACAGCGCCAATTGTAGGTTCAGCAGCCTATCATCAACTACGACACATTTTGGAAGTATAAAAATTTGTTTAGGAAGCAATTTATCATAATCTAACATTAATGTGGACCAACATTTGAAAAGGGCGTATATTTTCCTAGATTGCTTATATCAATGTTACACACAAATGACCAGATTTACAAAATTGTGATGTTTTTGTAAATTTTGTAAATTGTAAATTTGTCTGAACTATGAAGTCTGAAGCATAAAAGAGCGTTTCGTTCACCGAGAAAATAAATTAATGAATGTAAAGATTAAAATTAGTTTAGCAAAAAAAAATGGAGGTTGATTTTTTTTATCAGATAAACATTTTGATTCCAAACGATGAAGCTCGGTAGGTAATTTCATTAGGGGGATTTCCGGTAAACGCACATTTAAAGAATAATAAATTTTCCGCATTTTTTAATTTTTTCTTCAATTTTTTTTGTTACTACATTTAATTCTTATTTTCTCATTAATTTGTAAACTTAGTCGAACAATTCAAAGACTTTTGGGTCTTCATCTGAGTTGGAATATTTTTAGCTAGGATTTTATTATGAGCGATTGGTATGAAAGAATGAAGCTTTTGTGTGCCAATTATAGTTTTTGCTTTTTTGAAAAGTTCATCAAAATCTTGTTGAGTACCGTCGTCGGGGGTGACAATGGGTCAAATGGGGGTGAGAATGGGTCACTGTTTCAACTACTTAGAATGCTTGTAGAATGGATGTATCTGAGGATAAGAAGACAAAAATATGAGAGACCTTTTTGAACGATTTGGCTCTACGCCCTCCATCGTGAGAGCGATGACCCATTCTCACCCCCAGACCCATTGCCACCACCGATGGCGGTATTGCTCATTCGTGATATAACAGAAATGTAATATAGTGATATTTTTGTTTGATTGAAAACGTGCCCATTCACCCATTCGTACAACTCCCGAGGTGCCTTGATAGTATTTCCATAATCTTTGGCAAGAGTTGCTCGTTTTGCCATTCGTTTGAGAGTGCCACCAATAGCTTCGCAAGGGCCTTTTCCGTGCGATGTTATAAAAAAGTGCCATTCTGCTTCTAAGGCATGTTTTGAATTTAAATTACACAGACTTGCAAAGTTCCTTTTATTTTTATAATGTGCTGCAGCTCACCCAGACACAAACGCAATTTTTGTAAAATCGATCGACTGTTTCAAAAAGTCAATTAATTTTTAAATGAATAAGTGAACAGCTTTTGTGTCATGGGTCATTACTTCTGATTAAAGAAGCTAACGTTTTCTAATTAACCGTTTCTTTTAAAGTAAACTTCGAATGGATGTATTGTTGCCTGGGAATTATTCCAACCTTGAGCAGCATTTTGGATAATGAATCAATAATTTTCAGAGAAATCTAACAGTTTATCAATTTTTTCAATAAAATACGATACAAAATCATCTACAGGCTTTATAACGGTTTCTAAATTATACCGTTCAGTGGTTAGCCTTTGTTGAAAAACAACATCTTCTTTTACACTATTACAATTAAATATCACTTCAGTTTCGTTTCGGCAACATTGCCCGTTTTCAAAGTAATTATTTTTTTGTAATTGTTTTTAAGTTACCTCGATACAAAAAGTCAAATAAAACATAAACCCTTCTCAAATGTTGGTCCACAATTATGTTAGATTATGCTAAATTGCTTCCCAAACAAATTTTTATACGTCCAAAATGTGTCGTTGGTTGATGATAGGCTGCTGAACCTATAATTGGCGCTGTAGACATAAAACACGCTGATAAATTTTCACTCAATATGGACATGAGAAAAGTTTTTGTTAGAAAAACTTTTTTTCCTTAAATATGTCACAGGAACATTATTCCCAGAAAAGTTAGATAATTAAAATACCTGTCTGAAGAAAAAATTTCATCGATTTCTGAGATGAGGTTTTTTTGTAATATCGATTTTAATTTTTAAAACTATTTTTTTTTCAGTGTAGAAATCGGTATTTTATTTTTTGGATATTTTTCCTAAATACTTCTGGGAATTTCACGACAGTCCGCCATACAACACTTTTTTGTAGGTCTTGTCATTTTAGAGTTACATCGATTTATAAAAAATCCATGAAAAAAAATTAGGCCCTCATCAAATGTTACTCTTGACAATTTTTGAAAAACTAAGTATGCAGAGTGGCTTAGAAATACCACATCTTTATGCCCACCAAGTTTCATTCGATTCTGTGATGGTGCTGCCAGCCCCATAGAAGGGTTGGCGCGAAATTCCTCAAAATAAGAACTCTATTCAAAGGATTGGCAACATCAGAAAAACATGTTTTATTTTGTAAAGGTGTTAATAATTACTTTATGTATATTACTATTACAAATAATTCGAACCAATTTCCATAAGGTGATTTTACCACAAAGCCACAAATCGACCATTACCTTTCTGGTGTTAAGTGTCATTAATAAACAAACAAACAAATCGACCATCTGGGCGTGATTTTTTAAGTATTTTTTATGCGCACGAGTTGAGGGAACCAATACATACATAAAGATGATACACTGGTAGAATCATTTTCTTACTCATGCTTATCAATCGACTTAAATTTCAGTGGTGTACGAAGATTATTACGTTCAGCTCAGACTTTCGAAATTCCCCACGAGACCAATTTAATAATCACCTTCACCTGTTGATATTTGACCCGTTCACTCTGCCGGAGGTTGTTGACATGGATTTATTATTACTTCACCCTATACTATTGAAAATTCCCATTTTTGATTCAATCTAATGCGAGTTTTAACTTTCCACTTGGGGAAACAAAACATCTTAAAATTTATATAATATTTTCAGGACTTTCAAACATGCAATCCATGGGCATTGGAGGAGGATTCATTATGAACATATACATAAAAGAAGACAACAAAGGTAAAGCAATAGAATATTGATTGTGCAAAAAAGTTTCCCTCAGAGTATTGTACGCAGCACTTTTCGCTCGAAGCTCCCAAAAGCTCCCAGTAAAATGCCAATAAGTTCGCCTGATAAACTCCAATCTTCTCACCCCTTTCAATAAAATATTCTTTACCTAATTCTGTACGAACTGAACGAGTATCATAGTTCTTCATCAATCTAGCTCCAAATTAAGATGTTTCCCCATACATTTTTTCAATATAACCGATTTGGCTCAAATTTTGCCCACATCCACAGGACGTCACCTAGGTAGAACGAAATAAGAGGGCGGCCCATCAAAAAAATTGAAACAGTGTTTTTTAGCCACCCTAATAAGTTATATTTCACAATCTATGTACAATATGAGCATTAGGATAAGAAAAATTGTGTATATTTATATGTACTAGTCTACTAGTCACATTTTTTAGTATTATCATTTCAGTAGAAAACCGAAATGGGCGACTAACGAAGTTGGATTTTTCTCACAATCTGTACGCTAAACCTAACTTCGGACGTGGTGCGCTGTTTTCATTTGGTGATACGCTATACTTCGCTAGTCGCCCATTTCGGTTTTGAACTGAATTGATAATAAAATTAATTGTTATTGTTAGCGTTTTCTTCTTGAAGTTATAATTTTAACCATTGATTGGATGTGTTTTAATTTATTTTTTTATTTTACTTATAGCATACACATTGGATGCAAGGGAAATAACTGCTCTGGCAGCAACGGAAAATATGCATTTGCACGATCCCTCTACTACCAATGAAGGTCCACTCTCCATCGCTACACCAGGGGAACTGAAAGGCTATTGGGAAGCACATAAACGATTTGGAAAGCTGCCATGGAGGGAAATCATGGAACCAACATTAAATATATGCAGAAATGGTAAGTTATCTCGCTTGAAAAAAAATGTGGCGCGATTTGATATTATACCTTCTTTTTAACGATATTGATACACTAAAAATACCTTCTTCTAATTTAATCGGTAGGTAAAGTGTAATTTTTATATCAGAACAGATATTAGTAGACTCTTTGTCAAAATGAAAAATATCTGTCAAGTCAGTCTGATATCCACATTGGTAATACGAATTTCTGTTAGATGTCTTTTAAATACTTGTCAATTAAATGAATCAATGGTGCCGGTAATGGGTGATACAAGTAGGATATGTCCTACACATCATGAAAGTATTTGAGTGGTACAATAGAGGTAATAAACTATAGAGGACGATTGTCGCTGCGGTTCCCTTTGTTATCGTCCCCAAACATGTTGGGTACCTATCTGTCAAAACGTACTGATTTTTCCTTCGTTGACATTTAGTGCCCTATCCTCGCCAGCAAAAGATGTTTCGCCAGTGACGACAGCGACAATGTTCCTCTATAGTTTATTACCTCTATTAGTGGTACAGCCGAAGAATTTCCCAACCCATGGTTTTGTCATATTTAGTTATCTTTAAAGACATATTGCGAGAAAAGAGTAAAATTCTAATTTTGCGGAGCAAAGAAGAAGAAGCAGACTGAGTGTCGGAAACTTCAAAATGTATGCCTTCAAAGTGTCATAAAACTTGTTAAAAAAATATAGCGGCATGTAACACTCGTTTAAAGTTGCAAATTCCCGTTGATTTTATTAATCAACATTCACACCGAAAAACTAAACCAAAAATTTTTACCGTGCAACTAGTGATTTGACGTTTGCGGAACAGCTTTCCGACAGTCGACCGTCGGACCCCGGTTCGAATTTTTCAATCTTCTCGCAATAGTTTACCATCTCAATAACCGTACTATTCAAATGAATTTACTTACAAGTTCTTCAAAAAATATCATTCAATTATGAAGTAGTTCAACTTATTATCATTCTATTTACCGTAATCCGGGGTAACATTGATCAGCGGGGTAACATTGATCAGTTTCACCACTTTCAAGAAATAATTAAAATATTATTTCCTGTTATCACAAATACTTATTGTGAGTGAGGTATCACAATCTTGACTAAATTTGCTGCTGAATGATATAAACTTCGGATGAATTTGCATTTATTTTTCGCCAAAATTTGAACAATAAAATCAACATGAATTTTTGAATGCATAGGAAGCTGCCAAAAAAGCACTCAAAACAAATATAACAACAAGAAAATTAAGCTCGTACCTATAGTTATGTGATAAGCAATCCTATTTTCTTGATCAATCCATTGTTTTAGTTTCGACATTTCGTTATATATTGTTG